>NC_069091.1:5661251-5963678 GCF_947172395.1 Bicyclus anynana
TTCGTATATAACGTTCCGATGATTAATTAATTTTGTACCAATTTGTATAGTTTCCTATTATACATTATGACAAAAAATAGTAATACTATCTAGTTTTTAACACACTAGTGTACCTACCTAAATTTGTGACTGACAGATGAATTAAGCAATGGAGTCTTCGTTGCCTTGCATATTGTATAATTAGCTCATTAATTTCTTCCCCATGTTGTTCATTTCATTCGTCAAAAACAAACGTGAACATACAAAAAAGGCAGATTCATTTGCGTTTTCAACTGGCATTTTGCGTTTGGGTTGTATAGTGGTAACGAAGCGATTCAGAGCCGCGCCGAGTTTGTACGTATTTGCATTTGCATCCTATCCCTGTGTTGTAACTGTCATTGACTGCAATAGTTTTGTTTGCACGTAGCTATTCGCGTTTTGAATCCACAATTTGTAAGGGCCTAGAGGCTCATGAATTAATCTTAACGTATAGGCTGTAATGTAATTTAATTTGTTGTTAAGTACATATACTTGTTCTTTTATTTATCAGATACTACATCTAACCGTGATACATATATTAATATTTTAGAGAGGTAAAGTTTGTGGTACTGTACAAGGTTTTTTCTGGATCTACTGAACCGATTTCATAAATTTTATTACCACTAGAAAGTCACATTATTTGTGAGTGTCATAGACTATATTGTATCCTCGTATTCTCATGGGAACTACGCGTTTGAAACCGCGGGGCGTCGGCTAGTTGGGTTTATTGCTTTTACTAACGTCACCGTGTTTGATGAACTTTTTAGCACTGTTGTCAGTATTTTGATAACCTTAAATACATATAAATGAAAATTGATGATGGTTGTTTTTCAGGCTCTGGGTTCGATTCCTTGGTTTGCTCAACTTGGTTCCTTGGTTTGCTCAACTAAGGATTTTAACTGGTATGTCAGTAAAGTACCATCTTACGATTTAGCATTACGGTATGATGATGTAGACCAGTCGGAATAAACTAATGAAAATTGTTTGCGAATGGGAATTACCTACTTACACTGGAAGGTATCTTTTAATTACGGTAGTGTGAACGTCAAGGCACGTAGAACGGTGAATGCCAAAATTCGGATTTCAAAGTAGTTTGAATTCGTATTATTAAAAGTCAGCCACTAGTTATCAAGTAAGCTCACATGCCTGCAGCGCGAGTGGCTTGACAGCCGATAAAACTGATCGTGTGTTGGTCGCTATAGGTATAGGCATGATGTCATTCACATCACAACCAGCACACAATAAGTTTTATCGACTGTCAAGCCAAGCGCTGCAGGCATGTGAGCTTACTTGATCGTCTGTGACTGACATAACAACTTACATTTAAAAATGTTTTACTTACCTATGTTTGCTGTAGTTATAACAAAAACAATCCATAGATGTTCGTAAATAATAAAGGGATGCATGGAACGTGAACGAGAGTGTAAAAAATTTCAACATAAAACCTTTTTAGACACGTTGAAGTGGTTAAAATTATTATGCACCCCTTCTGTCTGAATGCTAATGCAAGTTATATGTCGGTAGTGGGTGCCTAGAAACTACTTTTTGTCTAAAACTAAGTATAAAACCCGACAAGTAAGTTGAATCAAAACCGCATACAGTTACATTGTTTACTTAGAAATAGAATTTACATTTTATCATTGTACTCCTTGCATTTATTTTTAATTATTGTAATATTTGTACATCTGTTGGTAGACCAACGTAAAAGCCCTCTGCCATCGATTCGAAAGGGGTAGGTTCGAACCCAACTTTTCACTAGCCAGGGCCTCCTCCCACTAGCCAAATTCACGGCCAAAAAATACGCCGCGCGGTTTCAACCGCGTGGTTCCCGTTCCCGTAGGAATACGGGGATATTATATAACCTATACTCTTCCTCGATAAATGGGCTATCTAACACTGAAAGAATTTTTCAAATCGGACCAGTAGTTTCTGAGATTAGCAGCGCGTTCAATCAAACAAACAAACTCTTCAGCTTTATATTATTAGTATAGATATAGATAATGTGTATACTAACTATCCCAGTATCGTAGTTTTCATTTGAACTTTTGACATACATATGCGTTGAAAAACAACAAAAAACGGTCTCTCATAAACAAAACAAGTCGAGAGTTAATCTTATCGCCGTTTATGTAATTATTTACTTATAGCATTGTTATCAATTGTTTATTGTATAATTTAAATACAAAGTGACGTTTTTATCTCTTATACGCGATTAAAGGTGTTCTTATAGAAAGTATGTTTGTCTGTCTGTTCGCGATAAATTCAAAGACTACTGAACCGATTTTCATGTGGTTTTTACAAATAGATATTGTAAATAATGAGCAAGATTTCAGTACCTATATAATTTGTTAAGATTTTGTGTAAATTGATTGAAATATAACTAATTGCTGAAGGTGTCCCAAAAAATCGCGCCACCAACTTAAAATCGAGTACGCTGCCTAATTTATTGGTGTAGTGACAAAAAACATGCAATCTTACTAGGATGTATCATTATCCCTACCAATGGCGAAGGATGGAATTTTAAGCCATCCCAAAGAAATGGAAATTCATACCGCTTAACACACACGCAACACGGTTTCCTTTACATTCATACATAAGAGAAACCATGTGGAGAGATGGATTGTTTAAAAGGTAACCCGACGGGAATTGGCCTGTATGGACTCTTCGCCGCTGCTACCCTTGTGTTCGTATTATGAAATTCAACATCGATTTTCTCGCGGTCGAAGTCGCGGGCGTCCGCTAGTTTAAATATGAAAAACGTGAAAATGTTGATGATTAAAAGAAAGTTTATCATGTTATTCAAAATAAATTATTATCGTCAAGCCGATAATATAGAAATATTATTGTAGGCAGTAAATTATTAATGATGTATTGTTTTTCGATTGTATAATTTACTATCTGTCGCCGCGCGATTTCACCCGCGTGGTTCCCGTTCCCGTAGGAATACGGGGATAATATATAGCCTTCCGCGATAAATGGGCTATCTAACACTGAAAGAATTTTTCAAATCGGACCAGTAGTTCCTGAGATTACAAACAAACAAACAAACTCTTCAGGTCCTATAGGACAATTCTGTGATTCATGGTAGGTATTAATAGAAGTTTATAGTATTATTATTCTATTATATAAATCAAATTTAATAGTCACGACAATCAAGTCAACAAGTTGGTATGAGTACATTGCGTGGTAATCTATAAATAGATTATAGTTGCATTTTATATTAAATAAATAATATGGTATGCATAGAATTTCAAATGGAGTTTTATCTCGAGTATTGAGTGCACACACATAATGTAAATAAGTAAAGGTACAGTTAGCGATAATAAAATCCGAACACACGATAAATTCAACGTCATATTGTAAATAGTGCGGTCGGGAACGGGAATTGAATTTTAAATAGAACGCTTTCATTTTAAATTAACTGATAAATTAATGCAGTTACCTATAATTAATTAACTTGAATCCTCAAAACGAAGTTCGAATTGCTGATTCCACACAATAGTTTTGTTTAATTTCCAAACTTTAATTAGTCGTTACGTACGTATCTCTCTAGCCGTGTAAAGTGGTAAAAGTTTGAAACTGTCTGATTTTAACGCTAGCGACTCAAGCCGTCATTCTCATATAGGTATAAAAAATCCCCTATTAGGTATTTACACTCCATTCAGAAACTAGCGATATTAATTTAACGCTAGAAGATAAAATGCTTTTCTTTATGCTGCACACCATACAAGCTAATATTTATGCTAATAAACCCAGACATATAATCTAAAGAATAACTTGTAATCATTGCAAATTCTCTTTCTCGAAAACGTTGCTGTAAGACCATTAGTTCCTATTCTTATGTTCGATTAAACTTACATGATTGTTAAGTATTCATAAACATCAGGCTTAATAATTTAACACGATCTTACACGTATTTCTGCTGCTTATTATACATGCGTCGGTAAAGGCGTGCATACGATAAGCCAAGTATCATATAGAGGATAACGGCCTCTTCAAGGCGAACATAATAAACGTACCAAAGGCGACAAAGGTTTCACCCTTCTACTAGGCCAGTCACTTGTTGGGTTAGGACTGGTGTGGTTCACTGTACGGCCCTTACACAACACGTTAGAAGTTGGTCTAGCACGCCCTAATAAAATCAACTTTGCTTGTAAACGAAGCACAAAAAAAACGTGATTATAATATAGAACGCTGTTTAGGGTTGACCATTGTGCTGTTTATGGATGAATGCGTTTTTTTAATCGAAATTAATTGTGCCGCTTTGAGGGTTGCTTGTTATGGGATATTTTAGTATCGTTTGAAAGCTTTTGAGACTAGAATGTTTATGTAACAAAAAAAAAAATTGTAAAAATTTTGACAAAGTTCAATAAAATACATGCGAAAGTATATGCGCCTGGATCTTACTGGTAACCATACTCTTCCATAATAAAGTATAGCGATGTTTTATGACACCAGACATAATCTGCACACTGGCCACTATATAAAATCACTAGCCCCGGGGTTTCTTTCACCCGCGTAGTTCCCTATGACACTCACAAACAACGTGGCTTTCTAATAGTACTTAAAAGAATTTTCAAAATCGATTCAATAGATTAAATTAAGAGATTACCCCTACAATAACCACAAACTACCTCTTTAAATTATTGGTATAGACTTTCAAATATAAGATACAAATATAAGACGATCGTATACCTGGCTTACTGGCTTTTGGAGCGCTTTCGGCTGGTTGGAATACTCCAGAACCAATATCAATCTACGTATCATTGGCCAGTATCAACTTGTGTGATGCCCAGGATTGATCTCGGGCATTTTTGCGTACAAACATGGCAGTATCTCTTCCTCTATTAAGCTGTATTCAGAATACGTGATTAGGTAAAGGAAATCTCTCTGTACAACACAACATTTAAAATAGTCTGTAGTCAGTAAAAACGGAAACGGATCGTATAAGAAATGTGTAACTACACTGTACCGGTAAATATCATATTCAAGTCTGACAGATGTTCGAGGTTATAATCATTAATCTAATACTATAATTCAAATGTGTTCCACTTATCTCGGCAACATCCGGAGTTTCGAGTAGCTCGGTCGTTACGTATTAGTTAGCATACTATAAGTAGATACTATATCAATAAAATAATCAAAGTTCATTAATTAACAAATAAATATTTTGGAAATGCTTTAATTTAATTTTCTCGCATAAATAAAATATGACGTAATAATAGAAAAGTTACGCAATAATGAAGTTTGTACTATAATCTAAAAATAAGATGATTCTGGTATTTTTAAATTTTTTTAAATCCTTTAAGCCAACTATTGTTTAACGCCATAATGTAAAAAAATATATATAATGACCTTTGAAAGGCACTATCTGGTGAAATAAAGTAAAAATAATTGAAATGTCATATTTTATCGCAAAGTTTATCTTTTAACAAATAAAAGTCGAGAGCGCCAACCCTAACGAATGAGTCAATCCGATCTCTTTAGCTGAGTAATGAATAAAATCCCCATTTAACATTTTACTGCGAATGAAACAGGTGTGGCTTTAAAGCTAACACAATTTTAGGGTTTTAACTATTTATACTACTTACTATTTGAAGAGAATGGCTTGAATATAAACTGAGATTTGTAAAATTAAAGTACAATCATAGTTTTCTTACTAAAAATTATATTCGTAGAAAACTCAGCCAAAAGTGGATTTTTTTATAACAACAATGCAACATTCTCATTACCCTCCAACTAGTCTGTAAAGACTGTGTTAGGAATGGGTACAACAATAGACCAACGGGGCGGGGATCAATCTACCACCCCTTGGTGATGAGTCCGACCGCTCTTACTGTTGAGCTATTGAAGCTCTATGTTGTTAGTCTTTCTTCTAGTAAGGAATGGTAATTTTTCTCAACCTTCAATAGATTAGTCTATTCATCGCCTTTTATTCATTGTTTTATTTTAAATAGTAATAGACCCCTTTGAGATCGTCTTGAGTAATAGTGTTTTTCGTATCAGAGATCGTCCGGGGATGTTTATTTTTGTTACCACGCAGCATTGCTGCGTATTGTTCTAGACTCGACGATACACAGCAATTCAATTTCACAGATAACTATTTACTGTAGAATCTAGAGGAAATAGTTTTCTGTGAAATTACAGATACATAATTATGAGGCTTAAGAATGGTTAGGAATGCATTGAAAGATGTATTCTTTGCAAACCCTGTAAAGTGTTGCTTTAATTGTCTGTGATTACATCGATTATTATTTTTTTAAATGCACACAACTGAAATGTTGGAGGTGCATACCCCGGACCGGATTCGAACCCACAACCTCCGGAATCGGAGGCAGAGGTCATATCCACTGGGCTATCACGGCTAAAAAATTAAATATCACGTGTGAATCTCAAACGGAGATGGAAAAACATCGTGAGGAAACCTGCATACCAGAGAATTTTCTTAATCTCTGCGTGTGTGAAGTCTGCCAATCCGCATTGGGCCAGAGTGGTAGACTGTTGGCCTAACCCCTCTCATTCTAAGAGGAGACTTGAGCTCAGCAGTGAGCCGAATATGGGTTGATAATGACATCGATTATTATACTTTATTAAAAAATCACAATATGGAACTAATCATACTAAACTGAACCCATCTGTAAGATGTACGCAAGTATTTAACACCTAATAGTTATCAATTTCACGGGTTATACTAAAATGAGTAAGTATAGAAGTTTTTTATCGATACGCACACCGTACCGAGCGTTTACGATAATGCGTAGTTACATAACACTTCGGATTATTGTGGTACAATGACCGATAGAAACCGGAGGGCGTAGTTTACCTTGCATCGCCGCATACAGCAGGTTTCCAACTGTTTGTAGTAACGATGTACATAGTTTTAAATGACTATGTTGGAATATAGCAAAAATACACGTCTATGGTATACAGTAGCCTGTAATAGGGTGTATATTGTTTGTGGACATTGTTTAAACCTGTCATCATCAACATGTCATAACACTCTCGTGCATTCAAGAGTCGTATTATCCGTCATTCTCTGTTCTTTTCAAGTGATCTGCTGTTCACTATATTTTACTAATTTAAAAATGGAACAGTCGAGCAGTGCTTAAATCTTTTCTTTAACCTCCGAAGCTCCGTATACCAACAGAATACATAAAATATATTTGTCAGGTCAATTCATATTCATAGGTAATATAATGCCTGATAATACTGACTTGTTGGTCCAGTGTTTAGCCTGTTCAGCTGATCTTGAGGTCATGGGTTCGAGTCCCGGATAGGCCTATTAGAAAGTTTTCCAGAAATTGTTAGGTGCAACTTGATTGGTGGCACACCCTGGGAGAGAACCCCGAAGAGCATGTTATGCCGTCGATTCTGGTTATTATTTATAACTAGTCGTGAAAATACGGGGATAAAATAGACTATGACACTGACATAACGTGACGTGGCTTTCTAGTGGTAAGAGAATTTTCAAAATTGGTTCGGTAGATCCAGAGATTACCTTCTACAACAGTGCACACTTTTCCTCTTTATAATATTAGTATAGAGTATAAATAAACATTGTTATCAATCGTTTAGTGTTCGTTACACAGCCCCCAACCCGATTGTAGTAGAGTTGAGTTGAGTCTGGGTCCAAACCTCCAGAAGGGAGGACACTCACTTACGATTGGCCATTTAAATAAGCTGACAATATGAATAAATCCCCTGATTAGGTCGACCCCTCACCAAGTGGACTGACGACATCAAGCGAGTCGCAGGGATTCGCTGTATGCAGGCGGCTCAGGATCGTGATGTTTGGAAGTCCCTACAAAAGGCCTATGTCCTGAGACGTCCATCGGCTGATATGATGATAATGATGATGAATAAATTCTGTTAAAAAATAAGCAAACATTCTATCTAAACACCCGTAATCACCAGTGGTGTTAAAAATATCGTAGAAATGTGTAGCTATTATGTAAATCTCAACACAAAACACGATTTCTCTTACGATAAATTACATTACAAATAGGTAATGATGGTAACGAGGGAAATAATGTCATACCAATTTCAACAAGTTATTACGTTGATATGCAAAATGTCTAGCATGCCTTGCAGTGGTGGATTTGAGATTCATTAAATGGAGGCCGGTCTGAAGCCATAATAATTACTGCCAATCACGCAGGAGTCGCGTTATTTACTATGAAATTACTCCCATGAGATTGCTTCGCGTTCTTTTCTTGTCTAATAACTTTATTACATGCAAAGAGGAATGCCCATCCCTAGGCCTACCCTTACCGCCCGGCAACTTGCTTATAATTAAAAAAAAAAATCTTGATAATTCTACGAAATTTCAACTCAATCCAATATGAACTTGTATTTTCTTTCATGTCAATCGGTTTGGTCGGTCGCCCAATTGGTCTAAATTATATTTAAGTTATCAATTTATATTGTTAACAATAATAATAATTAAACAGACAAATGTAAAATATCAACAACACATTTAGATTTCTTTTAAATAAATAAAGCTTAGTATTTTACAAAATAATATACCACCAAATAACACCAAAATGTAACAATAGTTATTTTTAGAAATTATGCACTGGTTTGGAAAATAATTAGTTTTTATTTAATTCCAGGAGATAATAAAATTTCAGACAAAATATCTTTTCGAAATTATATTATTCAATTGATGTTAACAAGTCATATTCTAGAGTAAGTTATAACTTAAAAGCTAAATGGGGTCGATCCAAGTAAAAGCCTGGTAGTTCGCAATCCAATCCCCTCCGGACAAATTGAGAAATATCTGATCTATTCATTGAATAAACCAAAACACGATACACACGGAGTTGAGTAATAGATCGCTCCGACTTTGTTAACTAATTCCACAAACAAATTGAGGCAGGTACATTCTCATGGCAATTTTATGGTTGCCCTAGTTTCGGACCTTTGCATAAGTTTTATTACGTCCGCCGACCCGCATTGAAGTAGCGTGGTGGATATAAGCTCTATGTCCCCTCTCCTATATGGACAGAGGTTTGCGTCACTTGGCTACAGGGGCTGGTCCTGCAGACTAATTCACTATCTTTGACGTTTGCTAGTTCACATATACGAAACTGAGATTCTATGTAACAAATGTCATCCGGACCCTTCTTTTACCAAATAATTAGATTTTTATTTTAATAGGTTATTAATAAGGACCAAAATAGTGAATAAGCCAGCTAGTTGATGAAATAGGTTGATAATGATGACAATTAATAATCTTTACTAACTGAATGGTTTAATTAAAAAAAAAAAGTAATCCTCATCACAAGTATTGTTGTGCATTTCATAGACGCTGGGCTGTTTACGCAACTTTGGCGCTATTCTGTAACGAGTTATTACTATCTATCTCTCCCTATCTGACATGATACTAAAGATAGAGACGAATTCGAAACTCATACTGTCGATTTCCAAAACCATCGTTTCTAAATAGCGCTACTGTTTTTAGAAGGAATTTCCAAATTTATGCAATTTGTATGCCTACCCTAGTTATGAACCTTGTGCAGCCACTGCTTATTACCATTAATAACCGAAACTTCAGCGATGATACTTTTCATAAATATAACCATATATACCCGTAAATGTTTGAGCTTCACGCTTCGCTACCCCTGAATTTTCTGTCAAGTGTACTTAAAAAGTAATTCAGTTTTTTAACAAGATGAAGCAAAAGCACGTTTAAATTTTATCGGGGTGTTAGCACAGTTGTAGAGTGCCGGAGTGTTTAAAGTAGGCTCCCCATTCACCCGCGGTCGACTCCTTAGGGATGCTAAAGGATTTAAAGACAAAAACGCGGAAAACGAAGTAACTTCAGTAGCTCGGCTAACCCTATCTAAAAATGCCTTGAAAGAAAAGCAAAGATTTTTTAGGATTCCTTTATTTTCTCTTAATACACATAGATTACCTTGAAGTGTTTCATTTGAATTTTTGTTATAAAAGTTTATTCAGTAGGTTGTTTTAATTGACAAGTGGGACTTTAGAAAGCTTAGGTATATATGAGAGTTATTGTTTATTACCACCGTATCGCTTTGAAGTATATCGTTGCCGCTGATATTCTTATTATAAGCGGATAAAGTTCATGTTTGTCGCACATAACTTATTGGTTGCTTGAGTACTAGCCAATGTGGATGAAGTCAAAGCGAAGCTTGACCGGGTATAAGCATATGAGGCGTGAGTGTTTTCGAAGTGATGCTCTAATGAGCGATTATACAATTATTATAGAGTATCTTGACCATCAATTATCATTAGATGTTATTAAAAAGTTGAAGGTAGGTAGATATTATTTGACTAAACATTCTGTCGGTAGATAATACATTCAAATATTTTTTAATATAAAAAATCTTATTTAACACTCTTTATTTCTACACTACAATAATTAAAAAACAAGCAAAATAGAAACATAAGAAGTAGAATACAAAAGGCGGCCTTATCGCTTAGTAGCGATCTCTTCCAGGCAACCTTAGGCTTAGGAAATTATATTAGGACAAATTACTGTAAGTGGCGTGTACTTATTATTGTTAAAAACTTATTATACGTATATTAGCTATTAATAAAATATAGTAGGTACCTACTACACCATAATGGTATAAGATTTATTTTTATTACATATCATAAATTACTTACAATATGTAATCTAAGTAAACCTAGTCACCAATGCTGTATCGTGTGCCAAGTGGATTGAAATAATGCCTAAGGTCTACGACCTATAAGTAATTCATAGAATGGGCGAGCGAGCGAGGTTCGGCCCGATATGGCAGGTGGGTTATGTAAGCAGGCGCAGTCACCGATACCAAATGCCAGTGCTACTCCTTAGTTAGAACCAAGGCCTCCAAACAATTGAAAGTAGATGAAACAAGTTTGTGCACCGTGCATACCACCTAATTCACGAGTAACGGTGAAATACAATTAAGGGTTCGTTTACACGAGCAGCAACTGCTAACGACTGCCGTTGACTGCAGTTGACTGCAATCGGCGACTGCTGTCGAGATGTCGCCAACTGCAGTCGTCGGTAGCAGTTGCTGCTCGTGTAAATGAACGTCTTGAATTTAAATTTGTTTGGGCACTTCGCGCAAATTATGTCCAATTTACATCAGGTGCTGTCTGAATAGGGTAGTTGACTCATATCAAATTTAATATAAACAATATTAATTTCGTGTAGTACATGGAATAAGGGTCTGAAATATATCGATATTAATTAATAGAAGTTAAGGATTTCTTATGAAACTTAATTTAAAAAATATGTAGATATTTTTTAAAATTTTTCAAACGGAAAAAACGCTGTCGTCTATTTTGTGACGTTTCAATGTTACTTGGTGACTTATGTGCAAAATGTCAAAATAATATTTTTGTCAAACACTCCGTTTGTAAAGGATTTGTTAACGTGACGTCATGTGAAACAGTTGAAATATAAACCATCATGGATGACAGGCGTTTTGGCTCGTATTGTCTAAAAAAATTAAAAAAAATAAATCATGTAATAACGTCTCAACAAAATATCTAGTAAAACGATAATGTACTATTTAAGACCATTTTAAAAAGTGTCAACTAGCATATTAAATAGATGAAACACGTTTAAGCACCGTGCATACCAGGTATTCAGGAGTAACGGTGAAATAATTGTTAAATACAATTAAGTCTAAATTAGTTAGCAAACTTCGCGCAAATGCCCCGTTTACATCAGGTGCTGTCCGAATTACCAACCACGAGCCAAATTACGATAAACTTTATTAGGTCTCATAATGATAATACCTAACTGTTAAAAGTCGTCGACTAAACGTAAGTGCCCAGGTAGTTGTCTATACTTCTCTTCTACACTAGCGGACGCCTGTGACTTCGTCCGCATGGAAATCAATGTAAACTTTCAAGACCTATTACACCACTTTAAAAAAAATTTAATCACAAAAGTAACTGCTCCTTGTGTCAAGTGGCAAGACTATGTAGCTTCGGATCACGAAGGCCTGGGTTCGAGTCCTGGGTCTAAAGTTGGGAAATTGGTGTTGTCACATCCTCATGCATCGGAGAGTGCGTTATGCCAGAGGTTATGTAGTCAGTGCTGGTAATTATGACTAATATCTGATAGTGATAATTAAATAGTCAAATATTATTAGTCTAAGCATAAGTACCAACCCGCATTGTAGATTTATGCTCCGTAGATATCCATAATGATGAATGGATGGATGAGGCATGGCTCTGTTCAAATAAGATGACAAAGAAGTTGCTTTTTGTTTTACTTTATGAAATAAAATAGGATCATTTACATCCATTTGTATCCATCCATTTTTGATATGACAGTTCATCTACGTATTGAAGGTCTGCAGTGTCTAAATACGGAGGACCAGGGAGGCAGCAACTGCCGGGTGGTTAGGGACGATGAGTTACGATGAGAGGGATGGATTTATGTGGGAAGGGGTGGTTGCGAGCGAGACGGCAACAGGACACGGACGGGACGAGTGCAGTAAGTGTGCACACAGACACGATCGATTAGTGGGACCGCCGCCCGCCGCCGATCTATCTATCGACCTTTGCTTTCGCATTTCGAAATTACTTCCCAATTGTAACAAATTACAAATTGTACCTTATGAAATTACAATTGTACCTTTTGTGCAATCTGTAGTATACGAGTAGCAGCTAATGGAGTTTGTTCAGATGAAAATGTGTATTCGAAGCCACGACCTGGTAATGTGTATTACCACGACTTGATCTCGATCTTTTTATGCAGCCCTAATTGTTTTATTGTTTTAAAATAATGTACCTACTTGTCTAACTGTACTTTAATTATTAGGTATTTTTGACTAGTGAATGGTGGTGGAAATTGTCAAATATTCTTTTTGATTAATTTTGACTTAGGTAATTCATTTGACTTCGATTATATGCGACCAGTTCTCTCGTATGAACCTATTCGTACCTATTATAACATAAACCGCAACAAAGAACAATAGTATTGTGGTTCATCCCTTCCCAATCACCAAAGGCAAAATAGAAACAGCACAGCTTACCCAGTGCAAATAAACTTACAATATTTTATAAAATGTGTAAAAAATAACACATTTAATTTATAGAGAAACAAAACCCGCTGGAATGAAAATAATACAAAGTACGTTCCATTTTTATAATCCATTGTTAATTCATTTGCTATATTCATGCCAAGTTGGAAGTCCCAGGTGGCGATGCAAAATCATTTCGTGTTCGAGGCACGTCGCCGCCCGGTGATCACTTAAACCTGAGAGCTGCCGTGATTATATAGAATTCATCGGATAAGCCACAGCAGTGGATTTTTAGAATTCCGTACTCAAAGGATAAAAACGGGACCTTATTGCTGAGACTCGGCTGTTTGTCCGTAGGCACTCAGAAGGTACCGTAATAGTCCATCATAATCATCATTATCAACCCATATTCGGCTCACTGCTGAGCTCGAATGTCCTTTCAGAATGAGAAGGGTTAGGCCAATAGTCCACGCTGGCCCAATGCGGATTGGCAGACTTCACACACGCAGAGAATTAAGAAAATTCTATGGTATGCAGGTTTCCTCAGGATGTTTTTTCTTCACCGTTTGAGACACGTCGTGATATTTAATTTCTTAAAATACACACAACTGAAAATTTGGAGGTGCTTGTCCCGGACCGGATTCGAACCATCAACCTCCGAATTCGGTGGCAGAGGCTCATATCCACTGGGCCATCATGGCTCTCTTATACGAGCTTTGTATGATAGTGTTAAAATCATTAACGACCACTACCAGATATCGATAATAATCGACAGCTTAACGTGACTCAGAGGCACGGAAGCTTCCAATTGGTGAAAGATTTTTTTTTAAATCGGTTTAGTAATTTTTGAATGTATTCGTTTGTTTCATACAAAAATCTAAATCTTTCCTCTATTAAAATATTAGTGTAGTACGGAAAACCGTGCGCCAGTCCGACTCGCACTTTGCCCGTTTTTTATTTATGAATTTTTCATTCCGAATAGTGAGACTGGGTAATAGAATAATTTCAATAGGACGTGATCGGTACTCAACGAAAATATCTTAGTGTTTGATATACCCAATCTACCTGCCCTTTGGTCGTCTTTGATTGAGATGTTTATCTTGTGTCTGATTATACATATTTAATACCAATGACCTTGTAATAATTATAAAGTCATGGAATAACAACAAATAAAATGTTATTTGCAAATAAACACGACAAGTTACGATATGATACTAATTTGAAGTCATTTGATTAAGTTTTATAATGTAGGTAAAAAGGTGAAAAGCGTAGTTCAGCGATAATATTTAATAAAAAAAAAACAACAATCAAAAAATCTAAATCAATGTTTTTATTCAGTTAGGACTTTTCTTCATTTGATTTACATTCCTAATGTTCGTACATCATCTTTATTCCAATGAAATTTTAGTATTTATATTTATACTTAGACTTTATATTTTAGTACTCGAAATTTTATACCAAAAATAAAATTTACTTTCATTGCAAGTAATCTCAGTATCATGATTTTCGACATCCAAATTTAATGGTATCTCATTATCATCTATGCAAATAAAAAAACACATTACAGTTTCAGCTACAAGCAAATATAGGAACACTAACAATATCCATTAAGTCTTGAAATAATGGCTTAATACTGCCGCGAAATTGCTTCAATTCATCAACATTACTTTTTATTGGACGTAATTGCTTTGTTACGCTGTCTTAAATAGGATTTATTTTATTGCACCTAAATCATAAAATTGTTGTTTGTTTTTATATCTAGTTATTTCTATGGGAAACTACTGAAATAAGTGGAAATAAATCTAAACGCCAAGGTCGGTATTATAAGGAATGTGTATTATCTTTGCAATTTAGCGTTTTTAATCTGACGAAAAAATACAATAGTTTTTGTGTTAAATATGAATAATTTGCCATGCTTTCTGAAGCAGTTGATTATAACTAGGAGGTGCAGAGTTCTATAAATTAAAAAAATGTTTTGATTTATTAGTATTTTACAAAGAAAATACAGACGAATGCAAGATTCTGTGAATGTCGCGTCGTTCAACTAGTAAACATTTAACTAAATAGGTACGTTTAGTAGGTTTGTTAATTGCTTTTAGATAAAGAAACTATTGCGTCTTTATCTAAGTCAGTCATTAGTTGTATCAAAGAAAGCAGTTATGTTGACGCAAAGGGAAAGAGACAACTTACAACAGGAAGCCGATGTCAGTCGAGCTTGTCGTAAGAAAAGAAACATGTGGACAAGTAATGTGGAATGATAAGAAACGCACTTTTAATGCAGGTACTTCGCCGAGTCGAGTATAGACAAGACGATATGAGCGGAGGATTTAATTAACTTTACTATTATTAACGTACCGAAGCGGGAGAAGGCAAATAAAAGTGTCACATTAAACTCCATCTTCGTATAAAGCTATCCGTATCGCAAACACTCGCGTGGGACGTATCGAATACCGATAAAGAATCGTTAACAGGCAAAGTTATTTAATTAAGAAATCAAAGTAATCTGACTGGCATGTACTGGCAAACAACTTCAAGAATTCATTTTAAGTTGTAATATGAGATCGGAGAACCGTCGTCAGGAGAACAAAGCTTCGGCTAACTTAACAATGTGTTTAGTTTCAAGATTATACCGATCCCGCCCGACACCTAAACACGGATTTTAGATAACATTCAAACTCCAACCACACTGAATATAAATGAGATTTTAGAGTCGCGCCGCAAGTCTTCTAGGGCTCTCGTGCATAATTACTAGACTATAATGACGTTCAACTGCGTTGCGATGTCGATTAATATCTTTATTTTATCTTAACAACGATCTGAGAGGCAGAGGCAATTTGCGGAGTGCACGGATCGATTGTACAAGTGATTCCCGTAGGTTTTTTAATGTCTGAACAAATCCGAGCGCCGACTGGCCGACAAGGGTCGCTAGCGAGGGTGCGCGGCCCTCGCCTCCCAGCTGTTTATGTCTATTACGATTTCAATGTCAAGACCGATCAATACAGGCCGGGGATGTAAAATTCGGCCGTTTTCGGTGGGTTCCGGGAGCTACGAACGCCGAGCCGCGGGCATACTAACCTACCGTAATGCGTCGGGGTGCGTGCTCCGCAAACGATCAATAAACGCCGAGTAAGGACTCGGCCCGCTTTATAAATAGTCTTGAACTTCACCTCCGCGGCGGTACGAATTTCGTGGGCGAAAGTGTGAAAATAGTCCCGCCTGTGCTGCGATAGCGTGCCTTCTGTACGCTGCGACCATGAATTCCCACCTAACTGATTTGAACGGTGGATACAATCAATATTTATGGTTCGTGAGCTGCGATGCCACACAATGCCAGGCGTCTGATTATTCAAATAGGATGCACAATCTGCGCTGAAGAGAAAGTTGGAATATCTCAATAAGACGTGTCAATCGACAGCTGATGCGAATATATCGCTAAGTTTTCATGTAAATCGCCCTCCAGTACCTCAGCTGCGATTTTGCGGTGCAATGTCTAGAAAAATGTCACTGAGAAAAACAAGTGCGAGGAATATTGCACGATGTAACAACTTGAATTGCCAATATCTGCTTTACACGATTTGTATTCACAAAGTGGAAATACAATTTATGGACAAACTACGAGTACCTAAATTAGATTTTGGTAGAATTTAAAAAATATAGCGGAATTAATTAAAAAAGTCCTGATGAAGCTCAATGAGTCGCGACAAAATGGAGCTAGTTTCGTGATAGCGAGGGAGCAAAAGCAGTAATATTAAAGTCGAAAACGACCGCTTCATTACTCGAATGCTGGCAATAACAATACGGCTAATGGCGCTCGGAGCAATCGTCTCAATTCCCGTTTCTACTTAAAAATATTCCGTTACAAATCCCCGACATCTAAAATCGTTACTGGAAATCTTATTCACTTAGAAACGTTTGGCCAAAACGCTTCTAATGCTTTACATAAATTTGATTCTATAGAAATTGCTTTAAATAAACACGGATTTATTAAGTCTGTTAACATTTGTGGCTTTACTTAAGTTTATACATAATATGTATAACTTTTCTAAAGTCCAATTTGTTTTTATACATCTAATAAATCCAAAGTTTTCATTATTCGACTAATGCATTTGTATTCGTTTACTTAACTATATGATATGACGTGATGTTTGGAACTCCCTACAAAAGGCTTATATCCTGCAGTGGATGTCCATCGGCTGATATGATGATGATGACCTTACAGTATTACCTACATTAAATCATTTCAAAAACTTTAGTTAATTTTTTTTTGTATAGGTATATACATATTTTATTTTAACGTGCCTGCCTAGAATATGCCTATTCACTCTTGACTTGAAGATACCCATATTGTAGGTGGTGGGGAAAACTGAATATTGTCAGATCAGGTGAACCGTGAAAGTCACCACATTAAACAAATCAAAACTAACATTTTCATCAATTTATAGAATATAATAATTGCGAATAACTAATTAATTTGAATAAATTAGAAACAATCTGTATTTATGAACAATCGAGAGCTCAATTAGCTCACAATACCATGCATAATACATTGTAAAGCAATGCTAACAATAAGATACATAAATAGCGAGGTATGCTAATAGTAGTGTATAATAAATACTTTGTACCATCACAGTTGAAACGCAGTTGTTTTAACATATTCCTACAATGTGTGCTATCATAACTCGCGCAGCGTGTAGGTAGGTCACGTAGGCACTGATAATAATTTAGTTTCATTAGCGCTTCAAGAACGGATAGGAAATTCCTTTTAACCTTTGGCTTATACCAGTTATCTTCAATAGGTCGTACCTACATCACTACATTGTCTTTAACCCTACACACATCACAATTCACATTTATCATCGTCGTGGACGTACCTACAACAGCCGACTTCAGTCGTACCTAAATCACTACATTGTATTTAACTCTACACACATCACAATCATCATCGTCGTGGACTTACCTACAACAGCCCACAACGGTGATACCTACATCCCTACATTGTCTTTAACCCTACACACATCACATTCATCATCGTGGACGTATAACAGCCGACGGACGTCCACTGCTGGACATAGGTCTCTTGTACGGTCTCCCAAACCCTATGGTTACAAGCCATCAGAATCCAGCGGCTCCCAATAAAAATTATAATAGTATTTTAACAATACGAAAGAGGATTTGAAGCTTAGAGCCAATCGGGAGGCTTAGGGTGATTGAGAATTGTACTGTCCAAGTCACGGGAGTGTAAAAGCAACTTTTCAACTTTTCGGCAGAAAGAAAACATTTGTAATTCATAGCCCAACACAGAACTGAAACTGAAGAAAAAGTCTTTACCACATGATCGGAACAACTACGCTTGGTAATAATGATGAAACTTATTTACATCTAGCAGCTTCCAGATAAATATCAGAATCAATCATCATAACTTGAATGTAAATATTGCCAGATTAGTCACGAAAAACGTATATTAATATGAATACAATGAACCCAGTGAAGTTCATAAAACCGTAAAATCAGCTAAATTTAAAAGTAAGATTGAAGTAATTAAGTTCTGCATATTTTCAATAAGAAATCGCACGGCAACGGTATTTTTTACACAATTCTCAAACCTGCAAGACTAAATAGCACCGTTTATAAAGTAGAGCCTGCAATTGCCTGACATGCGTCATTTTATGAAGACATAATAAATAGTTGGACGGTTGAAGGTCTTGTTGGCCTATAGATTAACTTCAGTCTATTAGCCTATTATTAACATGAAATCAATAGTAAACGTATTTTTTGTATCACGTAAAGCCCATTGTTAACGAACACCACAACGCCAAACACCTAAGACTTAAGAATTCCGAAAAAAACCTAGTTAGTAAATTTCGTGAATATATAATACTCATAATAATTAGCCAATAGGCCAAATGGACCTTTATAACCGAATAAAATCCAAAGCCACAACAAACCTAGTTCTATAATTAGGTACCTTACTTACTTACGTATGATAGGAGTACGTACCTATAGATTGACAAACTTTCAACCTTCATAAAATGAAGTATGTCTGGCTATCGCAGTCTCGTCCATTGTATAAAGATTCATCTTCTATTAATAACTCAATAAACGCTAAGTATGCCGACACAACAGTCATGGAGGCGGGAGAGTTATCACGTGGCAATCGAGACTTTACAAATTGTTCAAGCTATAAAATATCTACCACACCTCGCAATTAGATCTTGATTACGTGTCTGTGTTATTAAAGCATGCACTTAAACTGTGCCCTATAAGGAAAATTAGATAAACGCATAGATATGTCGAGAATAGAATTACGTCAAAGAGTAATTAAAACACAATTTTGTATAATGCACTCCATTAAAAAGCGAGTATGATGTTAATTTGTGTCCTCATAGTGTGTTTGATATGACTACTCGTAACCAAGTTCATGTTACTTTTTGTTAATCTATAGGCTTATATTAATCGTATAAAGAGGTAAATGAGTTTGTGAGGTTTTAGAGGGTAATCTCTGGATCTACTGAACCGATTTTGAAAATTCTGGTATCAATAGATAGCCACGTTATCTGTGAGTATCATAGGGTATATTTTATCCCCATATTCTCAGGGAAACGGCAATATCGCGGATGACACTGGGCTATGCTAGTCTACCATAAAAAATTAGGTAGTCTTAACATAACATCTGTTAATTATTATTATTTTACTTGTTATGATATTTCAAATATTAATACCGCGATTAATGTGGAGCTGATAATTATTTTTACCCAAAATTACTAGCGGACTCGCTCAAGCTTCGCTTTGACTTATTAATTTATTTATTTGCACTTCTTCCCTATCCCTACCTTACACTACCATACTCCTACCCCTACCCCTACCCTACCTCTACTCTACCCCTACCCTACCCTACCCTACAACTACCCTACCCCTACCCTATCCCTATACCATAAACCAACCCTACCACTACCCTACCCTACCCCTACCCTACCCTACCCCTACCCTACCCCTACCCTACCGCTACCCTACCCCTACCCTACCCTACCCCTACCCTACCCCTACCCCTACCCTACCGCTACCCTACCCCTACCCTATCCCTATACCATACCCCTACCCTACCACTACCCTATCCTAGGATTTAGGGGTTTGAAAAATAGATGTTGGCCGATTCTCAGACCTACTGAATATGCACAAAAAATTTCATCAAAATCGGTAGAGCCGTTTCGGAGGAGTTCAAGTTCGAACACCGCGACACGAGAATTTTATATATTAGATTTGCAGTCCTTAGTATACTTGCAAAACAGTGGTTTAAAGACAATAGAGTTGTTTTAACTATAACGAGGTACAATTACGAGTAGTGTTTAGTATTACGAGGTATATTGTAGTTAAGTAAAATATCTCTAGCTACCTACACTTAAGTTGTGCGTAAAATATTCCACTACTCGTTAATATGCAATATCTGAATATCTTATTTTATATAAGTATCATGTTAAGCTGAGTAATAAATATTATTGAGTAGATGTCGTGTTTCAATCAAAATTGATCAATGAATTATTTATTCAATGGTTACTTTATTGGAAAATTTATAGGTTCGTGTCGATGAATTAAACTTTATCGGTGGTTTATAGAAACGCAACAAACATGGCCGCGGTTTACGATTCTATGCGCTAGAGTTGCTAGACAGTGGCGGATTTGCTAATTTGCCAGCTGTTAACTCCTCAAATTCGATAGCTAGTCCACAATAATATTGACTAAATTTTGTTCGGTCAAACAAATTGCAACTTTTAATATTTTAGCTCTGTATAGTACCTACGTACAGTTTTAAAATTTTCGTTAAATTTTCAAGACAAGTTTTCTTTATTTCTGTAAGACAAACTTTTAGGCCAAAGGAGGCCGACCATTTGTCATACATTGCTGTGCCCAGATTTAATGAAAGATTCGTTATAATGTCCAAATTAGTGTCATTTATTAAATAATATCATTTATTATAGTTTTAAACTGGTTTATTTCAGTTTGACAGTTGCATAATCAATATGGGCGTCATACCTACTCGTACATTACAAAATTCAGGTTTTTAATTTTCCACAAAAACACATTAAAAAAAAATATTAACAGTCAGTGAATTCTAGTTAATTTTAGTGATTTTGATTTATTATAAAATAAAGAATTTTTCGTCATAATTTTTTTTGTAATTTACTCGGCCCAAAATGGTCTCCATGCCGTCCCCAAAAATATTCGCCTTAGGCTTTAAGCCTGCTGGTAAATCCGCCACTTCTTTTTCTGATTATATAAGTGCAGTAGGCTCCTTAGTGGGACATCAGTGACGTCACCGGGAGTTTTGAGCGAGAGCAGAAGCATCGCCTGATGGGGCCCCAAGGCAGAATCCGCCACTGGCGCTAGAGATTTGCAAGAATTGCGCAGGCGCAGCGTGCACTCTAAGTGGGCCGCGCGCGAGCGTCGACCTCACGCCCGACTTCAGGGTTATGCTTGTCCATGCCAACAAACTCTTACGTAACCCTATTAACATCTACACCATTGTGACCACCATTTACTATGACAACAATTCCATATTGTCTACGCCTAATAAACATAATCTATGCTACAATATTACAAAGAGATAAACTTCGTGAGTTTATGAGGTTGTTAGAATAATCTGGATCTACTGAACCGATTTTATTTTTTTAACAGTACGCTAAATTTTAGTACGGGATAAAATCGCGGTGTGTCTGCCTAATAATAATTTACGAACCGCGTCTTCTTTAATACGGAAAAGCTAAAAATTTTGGTTTTGTTATTAGCTTGTTCTTCCCTAAAATTCAAGAGAAATTAGAAGAGGTTAGTAAAATTTCTAGTACTGCAGCAATTTGTAAAAAGACGGTAATTTTTAATACTATTATGTCCAACTAACAACAAACATTTTTAACAACAATAACCTAATACTTACTCCTAAATAAATTATTAGGTACTAAACAGTAATATCCGACTACCCTCGTTAACTTGCGGGAATACAAAATGTATGCATTTATGATAGATCTTACTTAATAATGTAGTGCATTTGTATACAGTATTTTGGCCCGATATCAAACATGTTTAACCAAAATATTATTAGCGTTATCGAGATAATAATAGTATCGGTAAAGTTCAACGAACGCTCTACTTCTATTCTGGTAACTACAAGTTGCTACACGAAAATACCACGCTATATTATTTCCCGGAAAACTTACTATTATAGTGAGAATTTAAATGTATCATGAAGTATTATAATTTTTTCGTTAACTAACTATACTCAGAGGCACAACTCCGCCCACTAATATGCGCGCGTCATATTAAAGTGGGCGGATAATTGTGCCTCTGAGTATATTAAATTTCAACGGCGTAACACTAGTGGACGCTTGCGATTTCGTCCGCGTAACAACCCTTTATGAATGTTCAAACTGATTTTTACGTAATTTTTACGCAGCCGACGATCATAGTTCTCGAAAAGGAATATTTTTCCCGTTTTTGCTACATTACTATCTATCCAATACAAAAAAAATTCAATTAGACCTGTAAATCCAAAAATAAGCGCTTTCCACTTAACAAACAAAATCTTCAAGTACCTATATATAATATTAACAAAGTATAGTTTATCCAAAAATTTACAAATTTCATCAACAGCGTTCAGTTAAGAGATTAATCAAGCATAAATTGTCGTTTAAAGTCTAGAATTGAACTTTCATTTTGTACCTACCGTAAAGTCATTATCTTGTCTGGGACTTAATTATCACTTTCTGATTACAAGCTGCAGAATCTAATGAAGTCTTCTTACAGTTTATTTAGCACATCTTAATAGGTAGGAAGTATTTTAGAAGGTGGGCGGGCTTAGTCACGGCGCATCGATATTTATCTGCGTGGTATCTAGTTACATAAATAATACAGTAGAAGAAACTAAATACTGTCATTTAACTATAATAAACATTTTAAGCATCACTAATTTCGATAATATAATAAAATATACCAAAATGTCAATGCAAAGGGTTTAACAACAAAAATTAAACCGACTTCAAACCACTAAAAAGCGAAAAATAACATCGTATATGATACCTTCTGATCACTTTGAAGGCGGTGTCAAGCTAGTCGTCGTAATTATAGCCGTTTCTGAAAGAACTTTCTTTGCATTCTAAAACTTCATGATTTAATCAGCTTAAATTAATGCATCACTGTGTCCTACAAAAAAAAACATACCTACACGTCGAATTAAGAACCTCCTCCTTTTTTTTGAAGTCGGTTAAAAATAAGTAAACACTAGAATAATTAGGACCGGTTTCACCATCTTCTAATAACAGTCTGATAGTCTTAACGTAAGGTTTGTAATTTTTTGTATTTCAAATTAATTCAAACATAAAATTTGACAATAAGCTACTACTACTATCTACTATTTACTACTACTTACTACTACTTACTACTTATCAGAAGGTAGTGAAACAGTCCTTATTAAAAGTAAATGAGAGACATATTACTAGAAGTGTAATAATGATTATCCACGTCATAATATGTAACTTATCAATCACAGTTCACACCTAATAATGCATGGTATTAAAATATAAAATTGTGTTATTTTAATGAGTCACAATTCGGATGGCAGTGTCGTTATGTGCGTGGGAGCAAGTGTGGGACGTCATGATGCACTAGCATAGCTTTGAACATTCTGCAAACACTGTTTATACAGCGCATAATAAATTCTGATAAGGAAGAACTAAAATAGCTGAGACAGATTTTTTGGTAGAGGTTCAAGTATTTTGCAGCACCAACGTAACAATAATCACATATGTGAGAACTTGAGTAAAAAAATAAAATAAGTATAAATGATACAACCGCTGATAGTGAAAAATAGTAAACATTTTTAAATATAGCGATTTTCAGAATTCGATACACTTTGTACCTATATGCAGCGCTGTTAAAATAAATTAAGATAAGGCAGAAATTAATAACTGAAGCCAGAAGTTCAAGTTATGTTAGGTGTGAATTTTTTTGGAGCACCGATGGTGGAGAGGTAGACAGAACACAAGTTAAATCGTAATAATAATAATCAGAATTGTGATAACTTCAGTAAGTAAAACGATAATAATAAACACTCTTAATTCACATAAGGGAGGAACAGTTCCAGAAGGTAGGGTAGAATTACTTTAAGAGTTTTTTGCTGCAAATATTTCACTGACACTTACTCAGACTACTACTTACTTGGTGAAAAAAGTAGATAATAACAATAGCAAGCAGAATTTTGAGAACTTAAGTAAAGAGGTAAACGTAGGTATAAATGATACAAGCGCCGATAGTGCAAAAATGTATTTAAACACTTTCAAATATTTAACGAAATTCGTAAAATATGTAAACAAGGTACCTACACCCTTACCAAGATTGAATTCAATACAGTCCGATGGCAACAGAAACCTGCTCCCGTGTCCGCTCCATGTATAGCAATAATGTTTTCTTGAAGTGGATACTTGCGATAACTTCATAAAAAGTTGATCAGAGACACACGAAATGGTGGAACCAGTAGTCGTTGGGCAAAGTTCCCAAGCTAGCCATTTATAGTGTTAGTGCCTATAAACGATTTCGAAAACTTTGCTTAGCTGGAAGAAAATGTGCAAGATGCAAACATTGCACCACAGCAATAACTGCCCCGATTAGAGCAATGCCCCATTTGTACGTTGCGTTCTGTTGCGACGTCGTATCGTCAACGCTGCTTCGTTTTCTACATATTTTAAACTATCCGAAGTGCCGCGGTTTCACGCGAGCAGTTCCCGTTCCGTGAAAATACGGGGTTAAAGTATAGTAAAGTATACAAATAAAGTGACTTACTATTGGTGATAAAATTTCATAGTCGGTTTAGTCGATCCAGAGATTACCTCTACCACCTACAACCTCACAAAATTTATTTTATCGCAGGCGACGTTTCAACAGACGACGGACAGTGCTCATTTATTTTGTATGTATTGTTAAGACTGACTGGGTGCGTGCATCGTCCTCTTGTGCTGCGACGTCGTGCGTCAACGAAACGCACGTATGACAATACGCTGTGTTGATCCGTTGCCACAAGGTAAAACACTAACAAGGCATCATCCTTACACATGCGCTGATTTAAGGGTTAGCAATTTTAACATAAATCTCGGCTTAGAAATAATTACGTCAAGTTGTCTTACGAAACGATTGATATCTGAACTGGTATGAGATTGCACGTCATGCTAACATCGAGATGCAAGTTTTTCTGCGCAAGAAAGTTGCACTACTACGAGTTATCAGGCGTCCAACCCTATTGTATCTATTAGCTGGCTACTTTCTTATTTCTTGCCATTTACGGTTCGTTGAGAAAATCAAGACGCATTTGTAATAGGTATTTGTAATAATCTAAAAAAAACTACTAGACATGTACTAGACATATATTAGTTGTAATGTACTTAATCATTAAAGTATTCCACAACAATTTTATAAATGTCTACAGCGAACTGACTTTAACAATTCGATTATAAATAAAAACGCATATATTTCGATTGTGAATGCTGAGTCATAACTGCATTAGCAAGATAAAATCCAATTCAAAAAAATCAGTCATGGCCCACGCAAAAATTGAGCACTCGGAAATGTTTTCAATTTAGCGAGATCCGATTTATCAATCCAATGCGGAGCCCGAGCCAAAATGATAAAGCTATTATCTCATTGTGTGCTCGGCAAGACGATTTAAAAGAAAAACACAGTGCTAATCCACATGGGAAGCCTTGAGCGGAGTATCGGGTGATACGCGGCTGTGGGCTCCGGCGGATTTAGTTACACGGGCGACCGCGCGCTTGCCGCATCTCTTTCCGATTCGCTCATGCTATTATTGTTTCTTTCATAGTAATACATCTTTATAGTACGCTAACGTTTCAATAAAGCAAAATATTTTGTTTTACTTGGAGTCGGTTTCACTATAATAAGGATAACATGTCGGTTAGTCTAACTAGCTGCTGTCACTTTCTTACTTTATGTCCAACTAGCTGACGCCCCATTTCACCTACGTAGTTCCCGTTTCTGTGAGAATACGGGGTTAAAATATAGCCCAAGACACTTACAATTAAAGTGGCTTTATAATAGTAAAAAAGCCCTACAACACCACAATCTTTATAACGAGTAGATGAAAGACAAAGACAAAACTTGTGATTGATATATAATGCACTAATCAGAAAATGGTGAAGCTGGCCCTCAGAGTTTTATTTTTGATTTCAGCTTATTAAAACAAAATCGCTTCTCGTCTTCCCTCTGTACTCTTAGTTATTTTAAACTATGCAACAGATTTTAATGCGTTACGAATAAGTAGTGATTCAAGAGGAAGAATGATTTCCCAAGTTATGTCACATATCGCAGGGTATTGTTCTGGTGTAACTAGAAATAATTGTGTGTCATGATGTAGTAGTAAAGATAATTTCTTTCTTTTTTGATACGTATAGTTCAATAAATAATATCGTAGTTCAGGATTTCGCTGCGAACTAAGTCTCGAGTCGTCCATTCGGTATCTAAATGCGTAGTTAATTCAAATATATCTTTTTGAATTCTCAGTACAGCTACAAATAGGAGCGTTAGCGCGATTAAATGCTTGCATAAAACTATGTTAGGTAAAATGAACGAAAAAGCATTAGCCGAGCTATGTCCAATGCGACAAATAAGACAAATGAATCTATTAGGACATTTTAAGAGGTTGCCACTCTTTAGCCCTTTAGCCTGTAATAGCCACATACGCCTTTTTAGAAAGGCTCAAAATTCGTCAGTTATGGTCTTACTATGCCTAGGTCCTGAGTACAGTAGTCAATTATGGAGTTTGGTCTGAGTTGGCTTTGGAAGGTCAAGGATTTTGGTCCGTCCAAGTATAAAACGTATTTTTTTCATATTTTATTTACACTTAGCTTCGCAACAAGTCTTAGAAAAACACTGTTAAAGACTTTTTTTGAATTTTTTGCGGTCATTAAGAGTATTTACGACGCTTAAGGAATTGAGCATTTTCAGCAGCTGCGTTTGGGAAATGCGCCAGAGATGAGGTGTTGCTAACGTATCTCCGCAGGTTGCGTTACGTTACAATTTATTCTGAGACAATCGAGGATCTGGACCCTTGGAACCTGCTACCTTCAAAGCTACTACGCTCCAAACTACATAATAGGCTATTGTGGACACATTTTTAAATGATCTTAAATTGTTCATTATCGTTCTACCAGATTGAAAAAAAAACATCATATATTTATTTTTTGTGACGTCACAAAAAAATGACATGAATGACAGCGTTTTTGTTTGAAAAAATACATGATTTTTAAATTAAGTCTTTTAAGAAATCCTTAACTTAACATTAATATCGATCGATATATTTCAGACTCTTATTCCATGTAGGTACTACTTGAAATTAATATTATTATTTGATATGAGTCAACTACCCTATTTGTCCCGTATCTACTTACGTATTGTAATCAGTTTTCCTAAAATGAGGTACGAGTATGTCTGGCTAACACAGGCTACAACGTTTGATCGTGAGTGGATAAAATCTGTTTAAGTAGCGGCGATGTGAAAATCGCTTGCACGATGAATTCATACGCCAGGTTTGGTATGTGCCGCTAACCGGTCCGATCAATATGCTGGTAGACATCGGCCACCATAAATAGAAGAAGTGGTCGCGGTCTTTAATGATGTTGCTTGCAAAAACGTGCCTCGGTTGTCACTATTATCAATCACTTTGTAACTAAGTATCGTTTCACTGCTGTTACTACACGCGAGAGCTTTTAGAATTAAGAAATTGAACGATGCAATCAAATAATTAATCTACACTAATCACTAATATTAAAAAGATGTATTGTAGGGTTAATCTTTGGATAAGGTGATAGCTACAGACGCGATATATAAGAAATTAAATATCACGTGCCTCAAATGGTGAAGGAAAACATCGTGAGGAAACCTGCATACCAGAGAATTTTCTGAATTCTCTGCTTGTATAAAGTCTGCCAATCCGCATTGGGCCAGCGTGGTGAACTATTGACCTTCTCATTCTGAGAGGAGACAAGATCTCAGCAGTGAGCCGAATAAGGGTTGATAACGAGAATCTCTGGATATACTAAACCGATTTTTTAAATTCTTTTACCACTAGAAAGCCACTTTATTTGTGTATATACAGACTATATACAGTGGCTGCACTTCGTCAATGCAAAAATGCTCTGCCTACCCTGAGGAGTCATTACGAACCTGCTTTGGGGAAGGAATTTTCCGTTTTGTAACCAAATTGTATATATAGTACATATCCTAGTTAAACATATATTATATTATCCCCATATTCTCACTGGAACGGGAACGGGAACGGAAACTGTCCAGCAGCAGTTATAGGTGAATAATTGATTGTAGCTAATAGAGAAACACATTATCCGGTAAAATAAATAATTTGAAAATACATTTAAAACACATTAAGGATTAGTATTTAACCACATCCAAGTCAAAGGAGTAAAAAATAATGATAATAAAATGTACATTGTAAAATTTAATCCGTGGAATTTTCATACAACCGAGTCACTATAATAAACATTCTCGAGTGGATTATTTTTGATGAATGGCAGCGAGACTCTTGATGTTGGTGGAGTACCTACGGCTGCCGCTTACGTAAATAATCATTAATGAAAATAACGTAACGTAAGACTCGGTTTCGGCAATGATAAATAGAAATGAATCATGATAATAATAAATTTATTTCCATGACAAACAGACATAGCCAAAGAACAACGTCAACCAGATCGGCTGATCAATTCACTAACTTTGATGTTATCATCATTATCAACCCGTATTCGGCTCACTGCTGAGCTCGAGTCTCCTCTCAGAATGAGAGGGGTTAGGCCAATAGTCCACCACGCTAACCCAATGCGGATTGGCAGACGCAGAGAATCAAGAAAATTCTCCGGTATGCAGGTTTCCTCACGATGTTTTTCCTTCACCGTTTGAGACTCGTGGTATTTAATTTCTTTCAATTTTGATCAGTTAGCATTAAATAAACAGTGAATGATCACGTCACTTAAATTACTAACAAATAGCTAGTTGGTAAATTTTGTAAATATTTTCTTGTGTTTCTGTTTTGCTTGTTTTCTTTTATTTTTGTGGTGTACAAATAAAGAGTATTAAATAAATAAATAAATATATTCACTAAGACAAGTGAAATTTAAGAAATAGGCTGGCTTACAGTTAAACCTTTAAGTAAACTTCGTTTTTTTAGAATTGCAAAATCTTATAAACAAATATGGCCGTATTCATCACTGACATTAGTTGTGACGTCATCCTAGGGATGGACCGTTGATGAACTATATCGAGAATTAACTACTACTAATCGAATTTTATATCAATTGTAAAAAAATCACTTTACTTAAAAACTCACTTCTAAGTTGGCAACACTAATCACACAGTCAAAATACGCGCGTTATTAACTATCTACCTCTTTCTGTTGCATATTAATTAATACCTATCAAATAACATTTTTTCACTTGTATCTGTTTGTTATAAATTAAAAGAGTACTAAAAAATTTAGGCAGTACTTGTTAACGCATTATCTTTTTTTAACATATAAGTACGTAACTAACTAAACAGCGCTATGAAAAAAATACTTTATTCAAATTACTCAATTACGATATCGATACTGAACGGAATACATTCGATATTTACAATCGGTAAATCGTTCATTTTTAATCTGTGGTGACAATTTTACTTGGCACAACCTTAGAGAGACGAAACGTCAAATTAACATTTAAATGTAATCTGTGTGCATAATTTCGTGTTTAATTTCATTTATTTCTAAAAATTTTGATTAAACCCTGTGTAAATTAAAAAAATGTTACGTTTGTATGATTCTCCATAGGTGGATTGTAAAGAACAAAGTGTTTGTGCGTGTTTTAATAGTTTGATGGTTCTGAAAACTGTTATGAAAGTTTGGCATCGACAAAAGGGTTTGTTTATTTACCAAATAGCGCAATTCAATCTGGACATGGTATAGGTACGTTTCACTCTGAATCATCATCGTCGGATGTTGACTGTAATCTACTGTTCATCGGTTTTTCGAGAACACCAAAATATTCCCTATTCATAATGAACTTAAACATATCTCGTTCTTAAAAAAAACATTTTCATTTATTCCATTTTAATAGAGAAGAATATAAATACAAACACGATATTAAAAATAAAAGACTTAATTTAAAGAATACAACGGATAAAATATGGGAAACACAAAATAGTTTCCCCTGGTGGTATACAAACGAGACTCTGTCACGCGAAGCGAAGCGAAACGGGTGTACAAAACAATACCGCTCGTGTTTGTGCGATAAAGCTGAGAGAGAATGGTTTAAACTATTGGTTCCCAAAGTGGTCCAGGTGGACCTCCAAGGGTCTACGGGAGACTCAACAGTGGCTACGTTACCGTCTCTGAACTTGTATCTAGTTTCATGCTGAATAGGGCGTTTTCTAAATAAAACAAGTGAGTTTTTGAGTTTTGAAATTTTTCGAGTGAGAATGCGCTGTTAAAAACTTAAGTTTATGATTGGACAACTTTGCTTTTTTACATCCACTCACAGCACAATAAAAGCACAAAATTTTGAAAATGGTAGAAATGTAGCTGCATGGGGCCAATCGAAACCAGCTAGATAAGAAAAATAGTTTGGGAACCTCTGGTTTAATCTATTGTCGTGGATTAGTACTCAAGCACGTCGCATCTGATTAATAAGGCGCTGTTGATGTAGATGTGGCGAGAGGCAAAGACGTGGACACGTGTTCTTATAGACCAAGTATGGTAGTAATGTGGCACTGGTGCCGGCATGTTACGGACTATATACGCAATTTATGCTTCTACACACATTTTCTATTTACACCGTTCTGTGTATGTTTTGTTAGAGATATTTGCGACTCTAATTGAAGAAAATTAGAGCCAGTTTCATCACTTATAGACAACATTTATCATTGTCATCTGATACTAATATTACAAAGAGCTAAAATTTGTGGTATTGTAGGGGGTAATATCTGAATCTACTGAACCTATTTTGAAAATTCTTTTACCACTACAAAGCCATGTTATTTGTGAGGACTACGCAGGTGAAACTGCGGAGCGTCTAAGTTTAAAAGTAACAAAACTTATGGTTTAATTATCTGTCACTTATCAGAAGCTGATGGTGAAACCGTACAATATTTAAGCACTTGAAATAAATGAGAATTAAATCACAGGTGAGAAATTTAATGAAAATTTTGGGAAAGATTGCTAAGAGACAGGAGACGATAACATAATCATGGAAACTGTAAACCAAGTACTAACTGCAAACGCTGGTAATAAATATCAAACAAACGGCGAGTAAAAATAGAAACAGGCACGGCGGGCGGGCGAATGACCGTCAGTTGACATACAACGGACTCAAGGCCTTTGCGGAAGTTCATCATGATTATATAATGATTTATTTATTTTGCTATCATCCGCGAAAATTCGGCGAACCCATGCGACAACGTCACCCAGGTCCGACAAAATACTCTCTACGTACGTTTCACCCCGAAACCGGAGCATCCTCAGGAGATGTTGACTCTACAACGTGCAATTGCAAAGTGTCGTTTTCGACCTTTGCTTCGTCTTTTATAGACCAAAAAGTAGGTGGGGGCAAGAGGTGGGCGTTGCCAAGATACTCATAATATAAGCGATTTATCTCGCATCGCATTCGAATGCGATGCGAGATAAAAGGTCGAAAACGACACTTTGCAATTGCACGTTGTAGAGTCAACATCTCCTGAGGATGCTCCGGTTTCGGGGTGAAACGTACGTAGAGAGTATTTTGTCGGACCTGGGTGACGTTGTCGCATGGGTTCGCCGAATTTTCGCGGATGATAGCAAAATAAATAAATCATTATATAAAAAACAATCAAATTTAAACAGAATTGAGCAATTGTATGTTAAGCGTTCCACGAATATTCGCAATAGAATTACATTTAGATTTCACAAATCGGTTTCAGTGCTACAATTGATTTAAATTATAACATGCAAACGTTCTGTTAAAATAAAATATGATTTCATTTAAAATATAGTAACATTGCTCAAAGTAAACACTTATGTGTTAAGTCAACATGAGTTCTGTGAAGCTTTAAACGCTAACGTAATTTGAGGTGTACTTTCGCGGCTACGTGCTTTAAAATAAACATTTGAATTCAGTAGAAAAGTCCGTAAGGCAGTCGTAAAACACCTACTGGAGCGATTAAATTACACCAGAGTAACGTTTATTTGGTAGAAAACGTGGAGAGGGTCACACGGCGCGTCCTGTGAGGGCGTTTTATCGCAAAAGTGTCAGGCCAGTGTTTTTATGGCACCTCTAACAAAAGCAAACTTTCACCTGTGTGAATCTTTTTCAGTGATAAACATATTTCAGACTCGTATATCAGACTTTGTTGTTAAAATTAGATTAGAGACAGAGATTAGTCCTAAAATACAACTATTATATTTTACCTACACTTAATAAAACTTGAAATAGTTTACAGACATGAATATTGACGTAGACTGTTTTGTAATCGTACAATTTGTTTCATTAAGTCATTTATAAAAATCTCTCTATGGGGGTTTGAGTTTTGTAAATTACAGCTCCCAGAACCATAGGATTCTGATGTAAAGCACTTCAATTTATACAAAATTCATAATAAACTCCGTTGAATAGAATCAGGTAAAGAAACACAACCGTAAGTGGTCTAAGTGGACGTGATGACGAGACTAATGAGTTAAGAGATACCTAAACCACTAAACCTCTTGCTGCAAATTGTTATGAAAAGAAGTTTCTGCATGTATGAATGGGGGTTAACATAAGATCCTTCATGTGAGAGATTCTTTTTATTAGAATGTACTCGTATGGGTTCAGGGTGGTGTATTTCTATTTATTCTTGTTAATCATTATTTACTAAAAAGCTTAATCATAGGGGTATGGGTGGGCTTTAAGTAAATATAGCTTTAACAATTCAAGTGCTTCAAAGAATTATAATGCCTAATATACTTAAAAATAATAAAGCACAATGTGATGAATATTATCATCAGCTAACTAACGGGTTAACTGTAACAGTAACATCAACAAACTAATATGGTATAGCAATATAGTGTACCTTGTGAAAAAAATTATCTGACCATAAGTATGATGATGATGAATGATTTGAAAATGTGAAACTAGATGCTTGCAGTATTTTTGTGAAGTACAAAATGTTGATCATATATGTGAACAGAATCAACTAGATAGATCCATATTGATATTTTTTTTCCAAATGACCAAGTAACTTTTTTAAGTAGAAGTATATAACATTTTATGCAATAATAATGTTCATTAAGATTTAAAACGATGGTTTTACAAAGAAAAATAGCAATAGGTTTTAAAATACAGAAAGCGATGTGTAAACCGTTTTTTCTCGTCTGCCAATCTTAATCAGTTTCTACTCCAATCGATAAAGTGCTTCAAGTGGATGTCATTATTTAGTTACAATGAATTTATGGCCGAGAACCCGTTGGGAGTAATTTAGCATGTCACCCCACAGAAAATATCCAATTTAAAAAAAGTGCGATAAAGTTTAATTCTATTGTCTAGCAGAGCTAGTGCGTGACTGTTATATCACGCGATGGCAAGTGAAGATACAGTTTGAGATAGTCACGCTTTAACAAGAAAACTAATTTCAGTAAATTTCCAATAGATTTGCAAGCAGCTTAGTGCTGAAACTTACATTCATACGGAGGTATGACTTAGTATAAACGCAGTTGAAACCAGTCTACAACTCCTAAGTTCCTAAGCTGATATAGTAATCTAACTAGACATAGTGCACCATAGGGTTCTAATTCTGAACACCAAAAAGGTAAGAAGTTTTTGTTTAAAGAAATACTGGACTAAAATGATGCCTAATGGAAAGCAGTAATGCGATCTAAGGTGGAGCGCGCTTACCAAGAAGAAGATGTGTATTCACTTTTGTTTTGAAAATGTTTGAAATTGGCACTTACCTTTATCTGATATGAGTTCACTTTATGTTTGGGTAGAAGGTTGAATGTAGAGAAGTCCAGTCTTCGTGAAAAGATGCCATTCGCACCGGCGCCAGCTCTGAGGAAAGAAAACAAAAATTTCACTGAATAAAACGCTTTTATAACTAAATTAAATATAAAAATATAATTAATCAATACAAGTAAAACTACAACATGTTCCATATATCCATTATTGATAACGTATGAAAAATAAATAAACATTTCTAAAAATAATGTTAACGAGGAAATAAAGAAACAAGATAAAATAATTATATCGGCAATATATTTCACGAGAAACGACCAAGATAAAGAGGAAGTTATATTAACAGATTACGAAACTGAGGAAACTGTGTTTAAAATAAAACAGCAACGAAAGATATATTCCTCTAACTCCGTGATTACAACATTATTATCAAAAAGTTTTTTAGACAAAATTTAACTCTTAGTTAACAAAGATGCATATTTTAATTCAATCAATTTACTTAACAAATAAACAAAATAGAATTATTAAAAAAAAGAATGCTTGTAATTAAATGAAAACGTTAACACTTTTAAACGAACTATGTTCTGCAATTTACGACTTTCGGCATTTGTGTTGAATAATAACATTATAAATGTTTAACTGGTACAAAACACGTTTATAATTTATTAGTTCACAATCATACTCGTCTTACAATTTTTATATGTATAATTACCGAATCGACTTACTTAATAATGATAAATAAAGCACTTGTAATTTATATTCGGTATTTAATACTAAGCAAACAACAGCTCACAATTCATAATGGCTTATTGATACAACGGTTAAGAATATCAAATTCCTCTTTTTATATCAGCAAAAAACATAAAGAAACATTGTGCATACCAAGACCATCTAACCTTGTACTTTTAATAAATACTGAGCGGTACAAATATGATTGTTGACATTTTAATAAACTCATTCAATTTACAGACACCGAAATATTTCTTGCCGCATCTTGTTTATGATAACGTTACGTAAATTTATTTCCAGCATATTCATGCACGTGTTTAATGTACATGTACCTTCGAAGAGTCGAAAATTGAGAACAAAGACAGCCAACCTTATTAATAGCGCAATTCGTTGCCGTGCGACCCAGAGTTTTATCTTTATTGCCAAGCTCCCCAAACATATTTCCCCTGACAAGGCGATCAATTACCGAGTATTGCATTAAGAGTTTGGACACGAAAGCACTCTTATAAGATTTTTTATCTGAACAGTGAAAACGGTCACTGAAATGTGCCAGACTGGGCAAATCTCAGCAAGGTATACTTTTACGAAGAATAACACAATAATAGAGTAATAGATAAAAACACAATAAAAAAAGAAAAACATTTTGATAGTCACAAATTCATTCGTATGGCGTACATTTTTAATCCTTTTACTTAGATAACAATCAATATAAGAACAGGCATCTCTTCAACTTCATGGCACATCGGTGGCGCAGCACGAAAAGCAAAATAAAGCGTCAAGGTTACGCGAAAAAACTGGTTTTTTCATTGCCAAGGCCAGTTGAATTAGATACCGGCTCTCATATCTCGTTGGGGCGTGTCAACATAGCATTGTGTATACATTTGCGTCGAGATAAAAAAACGGTGATTACATTGTAGACTAGAACGTTTTATGTGTTTTGAACGTTAATTTTAATATTTTATAGTCAACTTATAGCAAAAAAAGCTTTTATATTCTGTATAGATGTAATAAATTATGTTTTTGTAGCTAATTCTAAATAACAAACTTCAGAAGAGGATAATTGAAACATTAAAAATAGTTACGTATTTAAATGAAATACACAACTGAAACTAATTAAAATGTCACGGGTTATTAGGTTTAAGAAAAATAACAAATTAAAAGTTAGTTTTAAGAATTTTCAATTTAAGGAAATAATGCATCCAAAGATTTTATACAAGTAGATATTACATACAAAACACGTTAGGCATATAATAATAATTTAAGACGTATTTTACGTGAAACAAAAAGTATGTTCCTAAAAGGCGGGCACGAACAGTCGAGCGGAAACACGCTTGGCTTAATATGGGTAACCTTGGGAACACAATGGCTTAGTTATATTAATGTAATCGACAAAAAACGGCGGTAAAATTGGTGGCCCAATTACATAAAAGGCAGTAGGGTTCGGTGACTATAATGCTGACATTTAAGACTATGATAAGAGATCTAAACGAGGTGTAAGGTCGACTGGTTAGGTAGAATAGATAAGTCAACGTTATTAAACAAATCTGACGTTTCTATTTAATTAATGGCTTTCAAAATGTCAAGCCACTATGTAGATATTTTATGAGCATTTCGTGTGGCTTTAACAGCTTCCTTGTGCGAAATTATGTTTTGCTGTTGTTACATACAAAACCTTCCGAAATTTCATAAATATATGTGGTCTGGTTTAGTAGATTTCTTAATATGTTTTGACGTCATGCTTTGGATCTTTAACTGTTCGTTATACCTTATTAGATTTATGATCGTAGATCCACTCTACTATTAAAACGTAGACGGAATGGCCTTCGCAAAATAGACGAATACATGTATCAATAAGTATGTTACACATGTTTTAGACACCTGCATGCCTATTGTCACTTATTTGCGGTACCAGATGTATCATGTCAAGAAAGGATATTGCAGACATTAATAAAATCGTAGGAAAAATACATCCCAACAACTTAGAAAACAACGAGCCTAGGCCATTTGTAAATCTTTGAGGAGGGAATTATGTAAAAATATTCTTTGCACCTCGTTTTATTTTCAAATGCAGCATAATAAAGACCTTGTTTACGAGTTACGAACTTTTTTTGAATCGATACATAGTGAATGCAACATGGCGGCGTTGGCCTTGGGCGTGGAATAAAAATAACGATGTTTGTGTCGACTCGATTTTATATCAAATGGCGAGTTGATCGTGCATACCGCATTATATTCGTTTTTGCAAATTAATTATACATTAAAATGTATATTTTAAATGGAACAATTTAAATAGAACGGGTTTATAAATTTTGGGACTTAATGTTATCAAAGTCATTCTGCATTTTAGACTTGTTGTGTAGAAAAACACTGCGTAGGTAGAGGTAGGTAAATTAATTTTAGAATTTAGAGCTCACGCTGTGTCCACTTTTTATGTTTCTCCTCGAGTAATTTAATTGCATAGCGATGGCTTAAAATAGAGTTAATTTGCTCGTTTTACCACTTCAAATGCGCCTATTTTACCACAGCAAAATAAAGCTCAAGATGTAACCACGTATTTCAAAACAGATTCAAAGTAATAATATATAATATAAAGAATATGAAGAAATTAGTAAATTAAGAATTTGTAAACCTTCAGAATAAGACCTTTATTTAAAGGATGACTTAGTTTTGGTACTTCATATTTAATTTATACGTTTTCAATAATGAAGAGCGAAAAAAAATATAGCACATAAGCAAACAAATCAATTAGTTTGCTCTGTATATAACTTAAGAGCTAAAGTTGTTTCGCCGTGTCCCAGGCAGGCTGAGTTATAATAACGTTTGTGTTTAACAAACAAATGCAGAGGCCGTCCGGTCTCTAAGGTGTTTTCAGTTTGCGTCCAAAATATTAATATGTGTACTAAGATATTTCTGTCTTTATTTACTTAGGATATGCACAATGGCTTTGATGGTTTGTGAATGTGCACTTAGAGCATCGTGCCTATGGGATTGTGATCACAATGTCTGTGGAGCAAAATTTTCTAATTTTCTCCATATTCAGAGATCTTTGATAACATTATAGTCTAAGTTAGCCTGTGAGAGTTTAGTGCAAGGACGGTCTTCTTTTGTTTTGTTGAGACAGTATTAACACTATCCTGATAAACATGACTTCGAATATGTTCGAAAAATATGGATCTAGCCCGCACTGGTACAAACAAAACAACAGCAAAACGTAGTTCTTTTATTATATCCATATTTTTGTTGTCATATTATTCTTTTTTTTTACATCGATGGGCAATCATTTTGGCAACTTGAATTATAAACAAAACCATTTGTTATATAGAATGTGTGTTTTCTATCTATTTAACTTCGTTATTTAAATGGTCATCCATTGCAGGAAATAAGCCTCTTTCTTGAAATTTCGAAACACCTTGATCTTGCGCCATCAGCTCCAAGATTACTAGGTATTGTTATTCCTTCAACTGGATTCTCAGTATCTGCTTAAAGACAAAACAGAGAATTTGTATTCTTAACGGAAAATGCATTTTTTTTATGTTCCCAGAACGTTCGATTTTGTGCTACGCTATCCATAATTTATAAACTGAATACGAATCTTTTTCCGTGTAAAACAACAATGTAAGACATATCACATGAACAAAACGTGCATCATAAACAAAATCATTTTGAAATTTCATTTGTTTATTTTCTATTAACATTGGTTTTATAAAACTAGAGTTGCGTTGAGTACACCGAATATGATTTTTAACATCTGACGTAATTTTTGTTCTGATTGATATTTTAGTAAGGAGCGTAAGGAGCGTTAGTAATATTGCTGCTTGTTATTACATCGAATTCTGTAATAACAAAGCAGCAATATTATACAGCGTTGAAACCATGGAATTAAAGAATCGTTAGCTTTATCGTTTTCTGTTTCTTGGTTGAAACAGAGATAGTCAAAGCGGACCAAACTCCTTTAAAAAATATGAAGGACAAAAAGAGAGAAAGAAGAAAAAAACAAAATCCAGGAAAAGGGTCTTTATTCTTGCACAGTTTTGGAGTACCTTAAATAAATAGGGTATCATTTAATATATTTACATTTTGTTTAGAAGCTAAATAACCATTAACACAGCTGATGGTGGTTGTGGAAAAGGATAATTTAAACTACACTGTAGGTTTATCTATCGGCTACCATAAAACCATCATAGTACAAAAACATTCATTGAATGCCCAGTAGCCCCATGTTCAGTTAAGTGCGATAAACAGAACATCTATTGTGATATGAAAGTAGACTTTGCCAGTGGGAGCCGGTAACCGGTATACGACTTTCTCATTCAGATCGGCCTACAGAAACCGGCGCTTGCGAGCAATTGTGATTTAACAACCACAATCGGTATGGCTAACAAGTTCAGCTAATTGCATCTTGATATCTGCTTAATCTAGCCTATGAAATTCTTGACTTGGTTATCTGTGATTTACAATCTGTACCCCGCAGTTAGACCCGGGTAGACTCCATTCCCGTGGATATAACGGGATTAAAAGTAAAGTAACTCTAGGAATTTCAGACAATAATCTAACACTATGACAAATGTCATCCAGATCCATTCATCTGTTTTGAGGTTATAAATGATGTAATGTATCTATCCTGGGGTCAAACCACGATGTTTCCGCTAGATACTCTACTGCAACATAAAGTTGATGATATTTTAACAGTAAATTCTAAAAAATCATGTTAAGAACGATTACAACGATTCCGATTGGAAAATGCAATTGGTCCAGTACTCATGATTAGTCGTCCCAAGTTTCATACGACTCAGAATATCGATATATAATATTTACCGTGACCCTGACATTGTTCTTTGTTGTTCGAGCGTTTGTTCGACGGTTATAAATTTTATGCTTTGTTTTCATTTTGCAAAGAATGCTAATATAGACGTTAAGGCACGGGGGTATCAAGTTTAAACTAGTATAATGTTACGCAGATATAGAGTTCTTATAACGCACGTACATTGTACAGTGTATTGTGTAAGATAATTAATATAGTGTGTTGTAGTAGTGGTTGAAAAATAAGAAGGTACGCTGTTTATTAAACTTGTACAAGACTTAAGTTTATCTATGAGGAACAGCGTGAGATTCAGGAAAAAATAAACAAATCTTTGAACGTATAACGGAATTAAGTCAAATAGAGCAATAGACAAATATTAAATTGATAACTTTTTTTTGACACTAGAAAGCGATGCTGTTTCTTCACAAAAGCAAAAAATAATTATATTTATTACTTGCACAGAGAAGGAGTTAAGTAAACATTAAGGCACGAGTAAATTTAAAAAGGTATCTGGTGATAAAACCCTTTTATGTATAAAAGATTAATCTGAAATAGGGCAATAGATTAATACTGAATTGAAAACCGTTGTTTTTGTGTGAAACGATAAATCGTTAGTCGAACGTTTAGCTACAGAAACTTAATTAATGTCGTGACGAATGTTACATAAATGCCAATTTACCCTACCACAATACTGAGTACCTTGAGCTGGCGTAGTTAATAGAAAAACATTATTGCATGTGACAAACATGTGCATGAAAACGCAAGTCGTAAAATTGCCAAGGTGCCTTTAAGGCGCCATTTAAACACTAAAACGTGCCTCGAAAATTCTATGATTCTACGTTAATACTTATAGTTAACTAACGCCCCGGAATTTGTTTTTAACAAATCCCGCGGAAACCACGGATCTTTCCAGGATAAAAGTAGTCTGTATGTTGCATAACCTCCTTTATCATCCAGTGAGTTTTATTAAAATTCATCGACCCGTTCCCAAAGAATAACCCGGACAATTGTACAGAGACAAAAAATTTAAATAAAATTGATTGTTGTATTGTGTAAATAATTATAAACACTTGAGAAAACATGGTTTTGAAATCACAGACAGACACTTTAACTTCAATATACGCATTGATGATGATAAGATACGTCCGGATGTAGTCGAGGACATATCAAGTATTCTGTCGATATACCTGCGCAATATAACGTCCGCCGTCAAGTCTACAAAGAAATGCAGCCAACAAATAAACGACCACCACCAGATTTAAATACGCGCCCATTAATCTTTTGAAACGAGTTTATAAAAGCGTGGGAGAGGCTCCATTGTCAGTTGTAAAAGTTACATCACTTACAATTTGCCGATCGTGCCATAATTCCTTTTTACGTACCATTAATCCACAAAAACAAAATAACGTTGAGAGGTGGATTATTACAAACAAGATTGTAATCCTCGCGCCCGTGTATACTGAGTTTGTTACGCCGTTTCGAAACAATTGATGGAATGAATTCGTGAGCAAGGTCAACAGATACCTACATCAAACATTAATCCTTGTCAGCTTTGCATAGTTGTTTTTTTGCAAAATGATAGATGTGTATCTGTATCACGCCTTCAATGCTCACGGGATTATAGACAGAATAATAGAGCCACAGTAGATATATTACAAGCAGTATAATAACTCGGCCATATTTTTGAAATAAATACCTACAGCCGCGCGCTCCGTAAACATGTGATAGGGCTGCCTGCCTCCAGCATTTTAATTACATTTGCCAACTTTGTGTTTCCATTTAGTTATGTGATTGTAAATATACTTTTTTTTAAATAAACAAATAAAATACTTTGTAAATTGTAGTAAAATAGGAAGTGATCAATAAAATGCGTGTTGTTTTTTGATTGGTAGATTTAAATAAGGCTGATACTAATCAATGATCTTGAAGGACCTTCATATATTTATTTTGGTGATGCCATCTATCTATTACCACCACACTAGGTGACCAAATAATAAAAAATCGGTCAAGTGCGTGTCGGGCCACGCGCAGTGTAGGGTTCCGTAGATTATGTTAGCACTTTAACCCCTTATGTAATGTACAAAAATACCGATAACGATACCCCCACACTATAGAATAGACGATAAAAAATTGACCCTGACTTGGCATGTAGGGAAGGAACTACAAAAAACAAATTGAGATTGACCGGGTTCGCTAGTAGTTTAATAAAAAAATCTGGATAGGTATATTGATATAAGCTGGCTCTTTACTTTTTTTATTCAAATACATTAAAGTATGAGCAACACAATAATGTTGTTAAATTCAAACAACTTCTTTACGTAACTTCTTTATTACCTTAAAATACAGGTATACAAAACATACATGTCATAAGATTTAAATCTATGTATTACATAATAATCAAAGAAAACAACATAAATGAAGAAGTTAATAAATAATTATTTAATAATATTATATTAACGTTTACGTCATTTACCTATTTACACAATTTTATCATTTAAGCATTTATTTATATATATATTTATTAAATTATGCCTTTAGAATACAAAATATTAATCAAACTTTATAAAAATAATAACTTTTTTCCTAGTCGTCATAATTAAAAAATCCAATACACTGCGTTCGTCACCGCGGCACAGTCGCAACGGTCTTCACCCCACGATCACCCCACGTACGAGCTGCGTAGGTATAGCTCGCGTTTCGACCTTTAGTATGAAGTCCAACTACTGCTTGTAATATATCTACTGTGATAGAGCAGAGCAATTAATATCTATAGAACCTCGATTCACATGGACGCTTCAAAGTTTCAAATAATATTTAATAATCCGAAGACCGAATAATACTTTTGGGTTTCTCTATTAGTGATTAAAAGCTGTAATCTTTTATAAAATATACAAGCACGACTACAGTGTATTTTCCAAACTAATGAATGTAGAATTGTTTCCAAATCGTTTATCGATATTGTAAACGTTACTATTACAGGATTTTCTGTACAAGTATAAAATATACATGGAAATGAGTATGTGCATTTTGCAATGCCTTTCTGAACAAAAGACTAGCTTACTGGTCCGACACATGCACGAACTATTAACATGTTTGTAACCAAAAGTAAGGACCTTGTCGTACCTAAATAGTAAATAATTATTATAAAGCAGAACATAGTTCAGGCCGGTACAATTGTACCGAAAACATGATTTGGTACGTCATGGCTGCGCACGTTGTAAACAATAAAGACCTTGGCCTCGGTAGCATAATGGGTCCTACTAAATTCGATTACCTAACACCCGGCACGCTTGTTTTGCTCACGATTTTTTATCATACCGCCAATTTTCGTGAGTCGCCTACGTTTTATGACACTAATTCCATGATTTCATAAACCAAAATGTGATAATTTTTCTTATTTTCTGCCAAGTATATCATTTTTATCAAGATACGAGCATCGCATTTATTACACACGTTGAATTCTTAATATTTATTTTGTTTTTTCGGTACCCGAACAGTATACCTCCACCACGTAGCCACTTAAAGAGTGTACTAAGGTATCGTATTTCAACATTCATAACATTCATAAGATTCGATACATTGTATATATACAGTCAACAATGCCCGGAAACCGAAACGCTTACATATACGAATTGATATTTTTCTATGAATCACACGTAGCAAAATTTAGGAATGGTACACCTACCACACCCTCTTAAGTTTCAAGGCCGTCAAACGTAAACAGTCCCTCATTAGGATTCCGAAGTGTTCCGTATCAAGAACAAAGGGACCGATCCTCTATCGGATAATTTCAAGGCAACATTCCCTCATTAAAAATTCCAAATGGAAATATTTCTTTGAACCGTAGATGTCGACAGAATAAACTTTTGATTATTATATTTCATGACACGTGTAATGAAGTGATAAAAGATCTCTTATTTGCTTTGATAGATGATAAAATGTTAGGTGTTCTTTTTTGTTGCAAGATTAAATTGGAAAATGGGTCGAGACGGCCGCGCCCGAAACAAACGGGTAATAAAAATAATTAGGCAATTAGGCGAATTGTGCGAGGGCGTGGCTTTCGATCCCGACTGTCTTCGTTGTATATAAAAAGCAAAACAATCAAATTGAGCGTAACCAAATGATTTACTCAAAAAATCTTTGTAAATTAGTTTAACAGCCTTTCTATTTATAAGATGAGTAGTGCTAATATTAAAATTAAAAAAAAATCATTTCTCGCGACTAAGCTATTACAGAATAGAGTAAGTAGCATATCAGTCAGAGTTATCACAATGATTAGTATTGATAAGACTTGATCTGAAGATGTTTTTGAGTATGATATTACGTTGGTAGCTAAATCGTATAAAAGATAATTTAGAACTTCACCATTTTCTGTAAAGTGTCTGATAGCTTATTCACAAATTTTGCCTTTTTCTTTCGAGATAATATAGGTAAGTGACAAAACTTTCAATTACGACTATCCTAAACTTACCCGAAGATGGTAAAACCTACCCTTAGTTAGTAGTTTTCAGGCAGCACAATTGCGAAATTCAAATACAATTTGACCAATACTTTTCATTAGTAGTTTGCTATTAGAGTGAATTCTTACCTTGATCACGTTAAACTACTTTTGTGGTCATAAATACCAAATATGATACAATCTAAAGTCGAAACCAGCATGATAAATATGCCCGTTTGATTGAAAAAAACTTATCGTTAACGGCTAAGAATTTTATGTTGCCAGATTTATTACCTTAATACTAATTTAAAGCGATATCTATCAACTATTTTTGTTCCACGATTTCGATTCTTATAGTTATTTTTATAATAATTAGTGGTATTACTAAACTAAGAGATAATTTATAGGGTTGTTTATCTTGTTTATGTTGCAATGTTTAAGGATAAATAGAGCCATAACTTTGAATACTAATTAGTTTTATACCTACTTACCTTCTTTGTTTAGATTCATTTACATCGAATTAAAAACTACAGGGATATTTCGATTTTTTTTAAGTCCATTTAAATTCTTACGTTGCTATACTAAAAGTGTAAGTGCATGGGCAAGACGCCAATGTCTGAGCAATTTCACGTCTTCAATTAAGGATTTATTAAAATCGTTAAGTACATTTACAGTGTTAATGAAGTGCTAAGTCGAGGATTTAGCTTTCTCCCTTTTTTATTCATGAAATACTGCAGACCCTTTATTATAAACATTCAGACAGCAAAATAAACAGATACCTGGAATTAGCGTACTTTGTTGTACGAGTAAGAGCATGCAGAGGTCAGACTTGAATTTACCAAAAATTGAAAGGGAATACTTGAGATTCTAAAAATTGCCATTAACATAAAGTTAGTTATTATTCCTAACATATGAGAGAATTATAGTAAGCAAAATTATAGCATTACAGGAGAAGTAGTCCTTTAGGTACCTTGTACCTTCTAAGTACCTACTATAGATATGAAATAAATAAAATTATTAACTTTATCCTAATTTATTTTTTTACAAAATCAATATATTTACATACTTTTAATTAGGTATATTTTACAGAATATTGGCCACGTATTTTTTTAAATAGGTATATTTTTTATTACTAACATTCTCTTTCTCGGCCAATTAATCGTAGACTTTTCGAGAATTTTGTAAATAATACGGACGTGTATCGAACCCACGACCGGTTATGTCGGTTACCATACCTGATGAGCTATAGCGGCTTGCTTCAAAAAATACAAAACTCTAAGAACTACAATTTTTTTTATTCTTTACAAGTTAGGCCTTGACTACAATCTCACCTGATGGTAAGTAATCAAAGAACCACAACTTTGTACTTTGGAATTGTGTTTACTTAAAATCACAATTCTAAAGTTTGTGTAACATCATACAAGATTCTATCAGAAATTAAGTTGACACGACTCAATGTAAGATATTTTACTATTTTACGAGGTTTATGTATGAAACAGCAACAAAAACTGTGTATGAAGTAAGATCTACACTGACAAGTCAATTCACTCCGAATGGACCTTATGATTATAATCTCGTAAAATTACATTATTACACTATAAGAACTGTAGTAAGAAATATATTATGGCAAATAGAACATGCTCAGGTAAATCAACTGGCCGTAAACAATATCATATAAGTATATAAAGCAGAATTAGCTACCTGACTGGTAGCTTTTAATATTATAGCAAATGTAGTTCCGCCATATTAAAAACTTACTAAACTCACAATTTAAAAGTATTGTGGTGTAGAAGGATTAAACTTACACCATCCAAATATACAAAAAAAGTCTTTATTACGATCATGAACACAAGTTTTTCAATATCTACACTAAAATATTATATCTTCGATATAATAATGTTATTATATAATTAAATTAAAAAAAAACATAATATCCATTATTCTCGATACTGACCTAACGTAATTAAAAAAGCTACGACCTTCCACGCTAACACAAGTTATTGAATACATTAACAATAAAAAAAAAACTATGCCTATAATATAATTATTTCAAACAAAAACCGGCCAAGTGTGAGACTGATTCACGCATCGAGTGTTCTGAACAAATTGCTACGTCTGTCCTGCTCAAATAAAACAAAATACTGAAAGTATTTTAACATCTTGAAAATTAAGATCCTCTATGCAAAAGAAGCCGTGATAGCCCAGTGGATATGACCTCTGCCTCCGTTTCCGGAGGACGTAGGTTCGAATCCGGTAAAATTTACAAAGGTACAAAACGATTTGCGTCTACTTTTCACATACCCACGTCTAGGATTTGGTGTTCCAAGTCTGTGTTTCCTGCTTTTAACTTGGGATCTTTAAAACAAAAGTGAATAGGCATCTTCTAGGCTACCGTGTTCAATCTTGGACTATATCTACACTTACCATTAGGTGAGATTTTTGACGGCCGCCGTGGCGCAGTGGTATGCGCAGTAAACTTACGAGAGGTCCTAGGTTTCGATCCCCGGCTGGGCCTATTGACGTTATCTTAATTGGTCCATGTCTGGCTGGTGAGAGGCTAACGACCACCCTAAAGACGTACCGCCAAGCGAATTAGCGTTCCGGTACGATTTCGTGTATAAACCGAAAGGGGTGTGGATTTTCTACCTCCTCCTGACAAGTTAGCCCGCTTCCATCTTAGATTGCATCATCACGTACCATCAGGTGAGATGTAGTCAAGGGCTAACTTGTAAAATAATAAAAAAAAAATCATGTTCAAACGCGACCCCATTTTAATTAAAAAAGGTAGGTAATTACTACAAAGTTGATGCGTTTTGTTGAACATCCAAACGATCAATTGTTTGTGATCAGTCTGCAATGTGTTTGTGTAATGATAAAATTATCATTATCATTATAATTTACATCACACATAATCAATGATAGAAATAATAGTCACTTCGTTACTTGTATAATATCTATTGTGTACACGCAGCGATAATTATTTCATAATTAAACAATAATTACATTATAGTCAAAACAAATTTGCATGAAGATACTTTTTTAAATGCATATCATTCAATTATTTCTTGAATACATTTCAACACGCAATTTAGTCATAGGTTAGGATTGCAATGGTTGGTCCGGCATCCATCAAAACGTCCAGTGGTTTTGATTCAATAAGATCTAGCTAGGGTAACCCCTCATTCGCACGAGAGTTTTTTAACTGACGTTAAAAATCGTTCAAATATAGTATGAAGATTGAAGTTAAATGAAGGTTTATATCTAACGCTAAAAATTTAAAATGTAATACGGTTCGAAAAAAAGCGCCGGAATGCATTTGTTGTATTTAAACGCTTTTTTAACGTCCGTTAAAAAACTCTCGTGCGAATGAGGGCTGACTATTTCTGGAACTTTAGATGATTATAAAATGCTTTCGGTGTCATAATATAAATTAGTTTGATTTTGAGTGTTATTGTATCATCATCAGCCGATGGACGTCCACGGCTGGACATAGGCCTCTAGCATGGACTTCCAAACACAACGGTCTCGAGCCGCCAGCATCCAGCGGCTCCCTGCAACCCGCTTGATGTCCTCGGTCGACCTAGTGGGGGGTCGACCAACACTGCGCTTTCCGGTGAGGGTTCGCTAGCATCTGGAATAACCCCTTTGATTGCAGTCCACATTGCCACTTCAGCTTTGTGACTCGCTGAGCTATGTCAGTGACACGGTTCATCTGCGGATCTCTTCATTTCTGATTCGATCACGCAGAGAAACTCTAAGCATAACTGTAAAAAGTAACTACGAGTAGTAACAGTACAAATATAAGAGCATGAGGCAAATATTTTACAATGTAAGTAAACGGAAAAATACAACGCAAATATTATGTTTAAAGATAAAAATGTATGCAATATTTCAGCTGTAAAACGTTGTTTATCGCAGGAAGCAAACGACAGCGTGACCCCGATAGTTGCACTGTACCTAACACCGCATATAATGAGTACTAATGCATAGAAAATTCTAGACCTTGCAACGGCTATAAACGTTGAGGATGGTTAGTTCTCTAGATGCGCAGTAATTGTTATTGTACCTAACAATGTACTCGACTGCAGCCAGTGCATACGCCGCGATAAAAATAGAATGTTATATAAGTGTGTGGCGATAAGTAGACTATCCATTTAAAACTTTGTTATGCAGTGCAACAAATTAAACGGGTAGGTTGTCACGGTAATTGCGACGCAAAAATATAACTAGCCGACGTCTCGCGGTTTTACTAGCGTACTTCCTGTTCCCGTAAGAATCATCATTATCAACCCATATTCGGCTCACTGCTGAGCTCGAGTCTCCTTTCAGAATGAGAGGGGTTAGGCCAATAGTCCACCACGCTGGCCCAATGCGGATTGGCAGACTTCACACACTCAGAGAATTGAGAAAATTCTCTGGTATGCAGGTTTCCTCACGATGTTTTCCTTCACCGTTTGAGACACGTGATATTTAATTTCTTAAAATGCACACAACTGAAAAGTTGGAGGTGCATGCCCCGGACCGAATTCGAAACCACACCCTCCGGAATCGGAGGCCGAGGTCCAATCCACTGGGCTATCACGGCTTATAAGAATACGGGGATAATATGGCCATGACACTCACATATAACGTGGCTTGCTAGTGGTAAAAGAATTTTCAAAATAGGTTCAGTAGATCCAGAAATTACCCCCTACAACAACCACTCATTTTGCAAGCTATGCTTGGTCTCTGCGTGATCGAATCAATAATAAGGAGATCTGCAGACGAACCAAAGTCACTGATATAGCTTAGGTAGGTTTATAGTTTTGGTTTTGTAGGTTTATTTCTAAAATTTTAAATTATCCTCAAGTGTCAGTTAACATTAACAAATATAATAAACATAACATACGAATTTATAACAAATACGTTTATCGGTATAGGTAAATACTGTTATGTAAGTTACTGATAATCCGATACAGCTAGTCGATGTGGTGAAAAATATTTTTGTGGAAAGCAGCAACATAGCTTAACTGTAAAGATAAAATTCGATTGCAAAAATAGCGGTGAATTAAATTGTATTTGATAACTTATCATTATCAATGTTGTGAGTAACTGCTATGATAGTAGTGATACATTGAAGCCTTTAAAGTCTAAATAACTCAACGGTTTGAGAGATCTGAAAAGTTTTTTTTTTCTGATTGTGTACTTAAGTGCAGCCTCAGCCTCTTCAGCCTCAGCGGCGTCACTGGTGTGTGTGTGTGTGTGTGTGTGTGTGTGTGTGTGTGTGTGTGTGTGTGTGTGTGTGTGTGTGTGTGTGTAGTGTGTGTGTGTGTGTGAGTGTTTTTTTTTAAGGCTAACGCAGAAGCATCGCCTGATGGAGCCCGAAGGCAGAAACAGGGTAGAAGGCCGGAACGACTCTCTAAGGGCTATAACTAGTTCAGTCGGCATTGCGTAGAGACAAAATTAATTTGTTGTACCCAATAAATGTCTACTGCGGGTAAAAATATTATACTTAGTATTTATTTGTTTATTATTCTACAAATAACATATAAAATAGGCTAACCATAGTGCAACATAAACAACATATAAGATGATGATATGACAAATTCCATAGATACATATAACATAGCATCACACTCGCAGTACAAAATACATTGGACAAATATCGACAAATCATTTTCTCCCAACACCAATGTATGCTTTTTCAAACACACTAGTAATGGGGTGAGTGCACACTGCAGTCTACATAGCACCAGGCTGACAAGTCAACGCAACTATAAATCAGTTATCTAATCTAAACGTCATTCCCAGGCCATTGCGAGAGATATATTTCAAGATTTAGAGATGACATCGCCATAACGCATATGCATTTGTAATATTCTGCTACATTGCACATTTCAAACCTATGTGTATAATAATATGCTACCGAGCCAATTTCTCGATCACGGCGGCCAATCTCACGTTGAGACTAACCATATACGGAAGATGTGCAGAAGTGCACAAAATGTGCACAAGTGTGTGCAAGCACAGGTGCACTCTCTATTCCGCTACGACCGGTCAAAGGTCAAGTGCAAGACTAACGGCTTTACGTGCTCTTCGAGGCACGGGGGTTTACCAACAAAACTCCCAACTGCTATTAGGTAAGACATTTCTTGTAACATTTTTTTTTTTTTTATTCTTTACAAGTTTGCCCTTAACTACAATCTTACCTGATGGTAAGTGATGATGTAATCTAATATGATTGATGAAGAGAACAAATATCCCAATAACACACTATCAGATGCTCAGCGGTATCACCCATGCAGTTCTCGTCCCCGTAGGAATACGGGGATAATTTATCGCCTATGACATACATATAACGTGGCTTTTGGTTGGTTTGGTTTTGCTATTGGTAAAATAATTTTTAAAATCGGTCCGGTCGATCCAAAGATTATTCCCTACACCCTCACAAACTCACTTTACGTCTATTATCATTATCCTCCTATTTTAACGGCTCACTAGTACCCACTACGCTAATCAAAAATAACTTGATATTTAATAGCCCGACTGAGGACTCGAACCCAGGACTCGTGATATGAAGCCAGCCACAGACAGCCAAACACACACACTATAATATAAACAGTAGTCGAAGACAGTATACATAAGAGTAGGCAGAATACATAATACAAGTAATAGAAGTCAAATACAAACAGTGAATTAGGAAATTAAACACCGTCTGCCACTGAAGAACTAGTAGGCTAAGAGCTAGTACCTAATATGGGAGGTGAAGGGGATAAAATATCAGATGCCACAATAAGGAAAGATAACCGCAATGGATGGCTGATAGTTAAGTAAATGTCAGCTGAATTAAAGTTGTGTTGTACAACGTTGTATTATCTTGTTCATTCCGAGCCAGCGAATAAGAAACTCGCGTTGGATGATATATGAAAATGTTCATGTTTAATATTGTTTATTTTTTTCTCAAAATAAAAAAAAATATATAAAAGAAAGCTGACAATATGCAGTAAATTAATGAAGTTTTAATTCTTAAAAAAAAATGCAACAAGAGTTTCTGATCTTTACAAGAAAATAATACAATTAGAGTTGCGAGTGCAAGAAATAAATTCAACGCTCGTTTTGTGTAAAGGCGAGATAATTAATCTCACCATAAGTTAACAATAGTTCTCCTTCACTAATGTCGCTGATATAACCTTTAGATAAACCACAATGGGTGTTAGAGACAGAGCTCAATGAACTGCTGAACTTTATGTAGGCTGAGATTGCAACATAGAAACATTCTCGCGTAAAACGTTCACTATTTGCTAGTAGAGATGATATTTTAGACTACCAATGAAGTTAAATTATATAAATATATTCAAAATTTAATTTAATTTTAACAAGAAATTCTTTATTGAAATTTTCATAAATACATATATAAAAAAACTATAACAAATAAAGCTATAATAATAATAGTAGGTAAATAAATTAAATATGTCATTCAATTTTATAAAACGCACTCTTACTTAATGACCCCTTTTATGCAACCACTTTATCATTTACTATAAACCTCTTCTTTATCCCATTATCCAGATCTATCTTATATTCAATGATACATTCAGTACAATTTTTTTCTACATGTACTTTGTTGTTGTTGTTCAAAACTACATTTAAATTTCTTTGAAAGACCTCAACGTTATCCTTGAGACTAGCAATTCAAATTATATGTTAAACGCTCTAGTATTTGTTTGTAAATGATTTCGTAGATTTACATATAATGTAGCCAGGAACCATCATAAAGGCAACGCAGAGGAAAATCACGTGAAGCTAGTTAAGCGAATAAAAGAAATTATTGAATATAGTACTATAATGTCGGCTCTACATTACTGCCGTGAAGCTCCGTGAACAGGCGCGTGAATGTGGACGGATTCGCGGGGTTCACGCACGTTCACGCCTGTTCTTCAATCAGAGTCAAAGCGGCGGGTTTCAAGCGATTGTGAGCATCCCGTGAATGTAGCGGGCATGGACTCGTACCGTGAATTCATTGCGAGAATTCGCGCGTGAATTCACGGCACTAATGTGAGCCGGCATAAAAAGCGTCTGAGTCGCCACTCACGACTGTTATGACTCAGACTTCAGTGGCGCATGAAATCGAGGGGAGGCCGCATAGGGTTATCGATGAACGCTAACAGAAGAGTTTAATAATTGTGACCAAAGTATTGAAAGATGTTAGTAGAAACAGGAGACAAAAAACAATTTGACATTGATTTTCATCTTAAGAAGATGATGACATAGGACTATTTAATGTTAGTAACGTAATCGGAAGCTACACTACCGATGGACATATTAATAATGTAATTTTTTGATAGCCACTGCAAATATTAGAAAAGTATTTTCTTAACATTAAATGCTTCAGATACAACATTTTTAAGTTGCTTCGTACATATTAAGAAAAAGAATTCAACTAATTCTTAAAACGAATTTGGAGCAACTGCAAGGGACCCCAGAATGTGATAGCCGTGAAACACATTACGCTCGTCGCGTAAAACAAAACGCTTTTTTGTACAGAATGTCTTCGGAATCGTAACAAACCGGCTCCGGTGTGGCCTCGAAAATGGTTTTATTGTTATTAATGGGTTCGAAATTACAGGAGTCTTAAATTCTCAGACAAGGCGGCGGTTTCCGTTCCCATGTCGACAGTGGCAGAGGGCGGTAAGGCTCGTTAGCGTCGTTTTTAGGGCGTGATCAACGCAACGGCGCATGCCTGCATAAATTGCAACCGACTACAATATTCTCCCGATTTCTGTACGTGCATCTCTTTCACTGAAGCCGGCGTTGCGGCGTCACGTAGCATCGTGGTCTCGACCTTGTACCGAGTTTCGGCCGATAATTGTAACAAGAAAAAGAGTGGAGGAAAAGTAGAGGCTTTATCGCCTTGGTTAAGAAAGCTTACTTTTTTCTCTGACATAAAAGCTTGTTGTGGGACGAATGACGAATCGCTAAATCGAGTTGATTTAAGCATTTTACAAAGAGCTTTGTTGTTAAAGGGTCCCAGTTCTTTGTGACTTATACTCATATGATATATTAAAGTTAAGTATACAAATTGAACCGTTAAGACTAGTACTTTAAAATATGCATTTTCATGAATCACCAAGTAATCTTCATGTTTCAAAATATTAAGTACGTTTTTGGTTTTATTTGTATAGCACAGCAAAAAATCAGCTGACATACCCAGCTTCAGTTTAATATCATCTGACCGAAAGCCCCCAATCCTATAAGAATTCCACAATCCGACTGAAAAATATTATATTTTGCAAATTGTGATTATGCATATCCAACAGCTAAGAAGTACGAGTATTTAGGAGTACATTGTATGCATTGTGTTATGCTCATGTGGGCACGCACCAAATGTGCCCCAATATTGTGCAGCATAACAAAGAGTTCCCCTTCGTTCGCTCACACAATACCTGTGTCGAATTTTATTGGTGCAACATCGGTGTGCACTTTGTGGAGCTCGAAATTTTAAATAGTAATAAATAACGTCTGAAAATCAACCAACTCCGCGCTCAAAGTACTAAAAGAAGATGATATATTGCTTGGGAAAATTTAAACCCGACTTGAGTTTATGTTCAATAAATTATAATATACCTTCTTCAAGTAAGGATGCAGTACAATTTTGGTTAACCATTTACTATAGTAAAATTAATTGAGTAATTTTGAGTTATAAGCTTTAGGCAAAGTTTTTTGAAAGATAGATAGACTTGCACTTGACTACAATCATTCTTGATGGTAAGTAGTGAAGAGCTCCAATACGTAGCACGTTTGTCTAGAAGATGCCTATCCACTTTCGCCTACAAATGGCCTAAGACCACAGCCACCTAGAGACAGAAAGTCAGAGACAGCTAGAGGTAGGTTCTTATTAAATGATGATGCTAAAGTATAAAAGTTTAATGATTTATTGTCACCCATGCCTGGTCAGTTGCAGTGCTCATTACGCAGTCGACCGGCGAAGCGGCGACAATTCAGAGCGGACTATGCATAATTTAGCCATTAATTCTCGAAATGACTCTTAGCTGTGTTGGCTAGACGTAGTTGACCAACCTTATACGACGCTATATGTCAGGATTCAATACAACTTTCAAGACTGCTAAAACGACTTTGTAACGAGTTCAGAGCAATTTAAAAGCAGTCTGTACATTCTATTCTATCGGCTAAAACTTGTCTTATAACATTACAGATTGGGATCTGGTTTACGTTTCTATACTGATTTTGGGCCGATTTCTTTTGAAAATCTTGTCTTTTCATAAGAAATTCAGTGTATACTCGAGTTTCTATCAAAAGAAAGTTACTGGAATAATTCTAGCTTGGAACACATACGAGTAAATCAATCAAGTTGTTGATTTTGCAATTTTTATTTTATTAAGATCTGTCAGAGGCGCGGAAGTAGCCGCAGGCGAAATAATCAATTTTATGTCATCTTAATTATTATGTAAATATTTCCAGTTTGAGTAAATTTACATTATATTCTGGTTATTAATATTTATTTATACTAGGCTATAAATTGAATATAATCTTGTTTGTTATAGATTTTCTGTTGGTAAATACCAGGCACTAGTTTATATTAGTGACTAGCGGACGCCCGCGACTTCGTCCGCGTAAATTACGATGTCCACTTTACTACTACCCCTACCCTACCACTACATCTAACCTACCCCTACCCTACCCTACCCTACCCCTACCTCCACTATACCCCTACCCTACCCCAAACCTACCCCTACCCTACCTCTACCTTACCTACACCCTAACCCCATCCTACCCCTACCCTCCCCGTACCCTATCCCTTTCCTACCCCTATCTCACGCCTATCCTACCCCTACCCTACCACTTCCCTATCCTACCCGTACCTCTACCCTACCACTACCCTACCTCTACCCGTACCCTACCACTACCCTAAACCCGGCCCTAAACCTACCCTACCCCTACACTACCCCTACGCTTTCCTACCCGTACCCTACCCTACCCTGTAACTTCTCTATCTTACTCCTACCCTTAGCAAAATCGGTCCAGTCCTTGGAGAGTGGTGGTATGACCAAGAGAAATAGAGACTTCTATGCTAATAATGTAAAGAGGTAAAGTTCGTGTGGTTGTAGTAGGTAATCTCTGGATCTACTTGACCGATTTGGAAAATTGTTTTACCAATAGAAAGCTACGTTATTTGCGAGTATCATAGGCTATGTTTGATCCCTATATTCATACGGGAACGGGAACTACGTAAATGAAAGCGCCGGGCGTCATATAGCGGAATTTCTGCGTCTTTTAGAAATTGTGTATTATCTCAGAAACTATTTAAGTAATTAACATACTGTAAAAGGCAAATCTTATCTCCATAATATCCTTGTGATTATTAAATAATTTATTTTAATAAGGATTAAAGTTTAGTTGTATAAATAATGACGTAAACCTAAGTATATAAAATTAATAATTTTTAAAACACAAAAGGTTCTATATCTGCTAATATATAGAAGATAGATATATGGTGTCGCGGACTTTTTTGTAGAACTTTTAAATATACATAAAGTCTCCATACATTAATTTCAATTTTACACAATAGTTAAGGCAGCGCATGCGAATAAGTCTGTTTAAAAGGATTTTCAGTCCGACCTGTATGACAAAAACTGTGATAACTCGGCTAATATATATGATACCAATATAAAATATAGCTTATAGCACTCCCCGATAATGTAGCATTCTACTGGTGAAAGAATTTTTAAAATCGGACCAGTAGTTCCGAAGATTACCCCATTTAAAAAATGTGACAAACTTACAAACTTACAAACTTTACCTCTTTATAATATTATATATAATATATATATATATAGTATATATAGTATAGTATATAGTATAGATATAGATATAGATAAGCTATATGGGTGTATAAATTGTATTAATTAACGTGCTGTGATATCTATCTTTATTTATATAAATGACTATCTTAAAACCGTGTTTTAAGATAGTTGAAAAGAAGAAGTTTTAAGAATTGAATTGATTGAATTTGAGATTGAATACTTAAGTATTGAGTCAATAAGTCTAAATGAAACAGTACAAAAAGCAAGACAAATAAATAGATGACACTATTCATCATTAAATCACATTATTTTTTTTTTATTTTTATTTGCTGTATGTATATCTTTTAAATATGACTAATATTCTCATTGAACTACGACCCCTAGGTATGGAGTCCAGTCCCCTTACCGTTCAGCTATTCAATGTTATATTAGTTCTATCATTATCTGCAAAATTCATGTTAATTTTGCATCACGAACAATAATATCTCTAGTAAGTGAATCGTCTTGCTCATCGTGTTGTACGGAGAAAGTTCGGGTAGGTTCAGGGCCGAGGTGCTATTTGCGTCTCGCGGCGGGCGATCGTCGATGCAATTAAATTTGTAAGAGTAGCTTTACGTTCGCAGCTAAATATAAGTGCATCCTTGCGGTGTAGCCGTGTTGTATCCTTTGGAACGCTTTCGTTATCTGTATTTTAGTTTTGTTCATTCCATAATTTGTTAGGTGATCCATTTAATCAATTCCGTATTCCTTTGACTTCTTGTGGAGTTTCTACTTTGTAAGATCCGACATCGTCGTTGTAATTTGTACACGTAAACTATATTATGCTTTGGTATATAGGTAGACCAGTATATGTATACATTTGGAAATGCAAATTAACCTAGAAAGCTGAATTATATTTTATAAAAATTATATTAATATTGGATATGATGTCCAAGGCCTAGAAAAGCTTAACTTTAAATTCTCGACCAAGATTTACTATGTGCATTTTCCGCCATCTTGAAAGAAAAAAGGATTGAATTCACTTTTTGACGTGACAACGTCTAATAGTTCGATGAAACCAGATGCAAACTCAAAAAAAGATGACGTCATGCGTCGTTCCCTCGCTCTAGGGTTGCCAACTTTTTTTACAAGAAATAAAGTACCTATATTCTGGTCTATGAAGATTATTAAACAGTATTTTAGAAAAACGAACATTTTTATTGAAAATGCAACTATACCATCAGTATTTTCTCATGACGTTGTCACGTTCAACTATCATCAGTAAACACAATTACAGACAGCCAATTTTTTTTTTAAGGACTCGGAACGGAGAACGTTGAGATAAGAATATTTGATTAAATACTTTTTTGTTACTCTTTGTACGTTCTACATTTAAGGTCATTACATATTTTACTTATCGTTTTTGAGATATCTTTTGAGTCACAGTTTGGCTGTGGTGAAAATTATTTAATAGTTCGTCTACTATTTAAAGTCGGTTTGGATGTAGTGGTAACGTGGACGGACAAACGTTTGACAGTAGCGTTGACAGTGTGTTGAACTGTCAAAGCATTTAAAACTGCTGGAATGTATCCTTCAATACCGTTGCCGAGTTGTATTTGTTTAATAAAGATACGAGTATTTTAATACCAAATTATGTACGTTTCATACACTACTTTATCTTATTAGAAAACAATTATGTATCAATTAAATTAATAACTTCCGTAATTCCATTGTTGACGCCACAATGCTGTATTCACAATTTGATATTTAAATAAAATAATTGAACAAATCAAGTATTAATAATTAATTAATGTTTTATGTTAAGAGAGTAGAAAACATTTTTAAAGTTTAAATGTAAAGACAGTCACAACTGGTTACGAATATACATTAATTATGTTAATTCATTTAATTCTTAATTAGCGGAACAAAACAATACATTATAATACCAGACATGGTGGGCTTGTCTCAAGGTTACGACAAACGTGGTCATACTATTCACTGTCACAATAAACGCGGTACAAAAAACACTCGTTCCTATAAGAAATTACACAAAATCACTCTTTGGAACATCAATGATAAAGGTTACAGCACACATGTCGACTCAAAAAGGGATCGTAACCGTTGCTTTGCCTTGCCGTCAACCAGGCGTCGATTTGGCTACGACGAGGCGTCACCGCTTGGCTTACAAGTATGTCTCTCCATATAGGCCGGGAGCTAGTGGACATTTTCGAATAGATTTTTCAAGCAAGTTGAACTTCTGTACTTTTATAGTTGGTTTTTAAAATTTTTGATTGATAGGAGGCTGATCCGTATCGTATTATAGACCTGGCTGAAAGACAAACGCGGTATGAATCATTTGAAGTTATAATGAGCAAAACTTTTCAAGTATACTTATAAAGCTGTTGTTTATATTCTACTTGATACGCACTAGGTATTACTTTAATTAGTTAAGGAAGATTAAAATAAATTACTTCCTGTGAGGTAGATTAGTATTAGTAGGTTTATAAAAAATAATTTAATGGAAACTTTGCTTAGAAAAATCTATTAATTAGCTGTGCTAACAATAATAAAGTAATTTGTCAAAATTCGCGATGTTTTTATTTTTATTTATTACGAAAACGTGTCAATAAATGGTATTTCCTATGTCCTGTTTGACTACATAATAAACGTAAAAAAATATAGCCTTGAGAATTTTTAAGGCTTTGCATTTTTTCTATTTATATATTACATTCAAGCTTAGCTACTTATGTCCAAGGCAAAAAATAGGTTATAATTTACAATTATAGGTTTGCGCCATTGATTGCGAAGATTATTTTTTTTATGTTCTGGCCCAAAATAAAAACTTAACACCTGTCAGCTCTATTGTCTATTTAATACTAGCCTATGTACCGCGGTTTCACCCGCGTAATTCCCATTCCCGTGAATAAATAGCCTAGAATTTTTTAAAGTGCGAACCTCTTAATGACAACGGATGCAATAAAACAAAACTTTCACACCAACATGCGATACTTAGCTAAATCATTCTTTTCAATGCTAATTTGAATAAATTAAATTCACATATCGCGCGAAGACTATTTATAGTCCATTTTGTATTCGAAACACGAACTATTGTCTACCCTATGGAACGTATTAGGCGATCATATATGAATTTATAAAACAGGTTGGGCGACTCAATGCGCTATACACACACATATTTATCTACTAATGACTACCGGAGGATGTTTACGATATTGAATTCTTATATATCAGCAATCATAGAAGAATTCAAATTGTAAGCAACAATGTCGATGTATAATTTTAAATAAATAAATATCAAATGTAAGTTGCAACTGTCGAGGATTAAGGTTTTGCATTTTAAAACTAACGAGAATGAAGTCCCCGCAGTTTCACCCGCGTAGTTCTCGTACCTGTGGGAATACGGGGATAAAATAAATCCTCAATAGCTCAACGGCAAAGGACACTGAGGGGTGGTGGTTCGACCCCGCCTTGCTGGACGGTTTTCGTACCCACTGCTATTACAGTCTTTCCGGGCTATTTGGAGGGAAATGGGAATATTGGTAATTTTTAAAAGATGTTATATTAAACAAGAAAAAAAAAATAGCCCATGACACACAAATACTCTTTTTATGTAGCTTTCTATTGGCATTCTTCAAAATTTCCAAATATTTTTTTTTCTTGTATTGAAAATATTGCACCTAAACATATATTTTTACCAGCAACTTTGTAACCACAAAGAGCAAACACAAGTTTTATACCAATTTAACAAACCTCGATAAGTGTAGGTACAAGACATTAAAATTTTAAAAAGATTGTACACTTCAGTTCCATACATTTTTTTAAATCAAGTCATCGTAATGAAAGAAAAATAATTATTGCACTCAAAGCTAATAACATAACAAATAAAACATTATTTATAAAAATAGTAAATTGGTAATTTAATCTGCAATATTTAAGAAAAATCAGATCCTTACTTATCTTAATTAAGTACCTAGAATGAAAAATATAACTTGGTCACCCTAGAGATTTTTTCAAAATTACTCAAATTAATTTTAGATAATTAGGTGGTGTATCATTTGTGTTTAATCCATTAATTACGGGACACCCTGTATATAAATTACATTTCGATAATACTTAACCCTACCGACAATCCTCGTGTCTCCATTGCCGTGAGCAGTAGAATTACAATCTACATTCAAATTAAAATATCATATTACGTTCCCATACACACGTGGCTTTAAATTCCCATTCACACAATTGCAGTGGGTTAATAAGAATTATTTTTCAATACTCATTATAATTATTCCAGTAATATGTATGCGTCGTACGCAAATTATGATATCTAGAATACCCGAGGTCAGATTTCAACTCGTTTTTATAGGTCAAGTTAACGAGCAAACAAGGCATCGGACGTCATGCTGTCTTCGCCCACGTATCAATAAAACTGATACCTGTGTGATACTTGATATAACAGACTCGTTGGTCTTGAATATGGACTTGCATTTAAATAGATACCGCATGTTTATCCTAGCGCTCGAAATAGTGAAATGCACCTATCAGCTATGCTTCTTCAACTTCAAAAACAAACAAGGTATAGTCGTGCCCATTTACCAGTAAAACTGATAACTGTATGCGAATAATTAAATAATAACAGCATAAAGATTAGTTCACGGACTTGTAATCTAGATGACGATCCGTAGCATAACAGATTAACCACTGAACCAAGGAGGGAAACAATTATAGATATTTTTCGTAATCTACCATCTAAATAATTTGTTCGTAATAAATCTATCAATATAAAACCTCAAACCATATCACAAAGCTATTCATTCCTACAGGTCGTTTGGTAATATTCATTACCAATTTTTGTAGCATTGACTACAGAAATTCAGGCTGCCATAAAAATGATAAAATCTAGGAGGCCATGCCGATATAAAAACGCCAATTTTATATTGTTTACCAAGTTTTGTTACTTATTTAATCATGATCGTAGAAAAAGTATTGTATGCCATTGCACGTAATTATCCATTGCAGCACTCGTGCTGTCTTTTGTGCTACAGTGGCATAAACTATGTCGTTGGTCCTGTAGCTAGTCTATGTAGCTTTGGATCACGCGACCCTGGGTTCGAGTCCTGGGTCAGGCTATGACATACTAATTTATCACTATTGTTAACATCTGATTAGAGGTCGTCAAACAATTTAACATTATCACTAAGCTCGCCAACCCATATTAGAGCAGCGTGGTGGGTCTAAGCTCTATTGATTCCACTCTTGTAAGTAGGTCCTGGCCCGGTGAGCCATTAAAATATGATGATAATGATTTAATAGTTACTGCTATATGTTAAGCATAAACGGTACAGTAGAAATAACTACAACAATCTCTAGTTTAAACGAGCTAGAATTATTGTATTCATACCCTCAGGTAAAAGCGTAACAACAACACATTTCTGCTTTTAAAGTATGTACTTATGTCCTTTCTCTAGATCTAAATAAAACCGGTCACATTAAACCGGTTATACTCGTATTCAAATCCCTTTGATTGCTTTGCGTGTCTGGCTGTCTATTATTGTTTATTTAGATTGTGTGTTTTGCAGTGAGAGGCCAGAAACTACCTAGAGTAGCTATTAGATTTTATGAATTGTTAACACTTTTTATTATTAATGATTTACATTTGACCAAATATAAAAAAACGGGTAACACCTACCTACCTATTAGTCAAGATTATATATTTACTTCGTCGTCATCAACCCATATTCGGCTCACTGCTGAGCTCGAGTCTCCTATCAGAATGAGAGGGGTTAGGCCAATAGTCCACCACGCTGGCCCAATGCGGATTGGCAGACTTCACATACGCAGAGAATTAAGAAATTCTCTGGTGTGCAGGTTTCCTCACGATGTTTTCCTTCACTGTTTAGGACACGTGATATTCAATTTATTAAAATGCACACAACTGAAAAGTTGGAGGTGCATGCCCCGGACCGGATTCGAACCCACACCCTCCGGAATCGGAGGCAGAGGTCATATCCACTGGGCTATCACGGATCTACCTAGAGTAGCTATTAGATTTTATAAATTCTTAACACTTTTTATTATTAATGATTTAAGTCTGACCAAATGTTAAAAAAACGGTTAACACCTACCTACCTATTAGTCAAGATTATATATTTACTTACAGAGATATAAATAACAATTATAAGTCAAAACTATTTATAAGACAATGGGCATGGCGCAAAGCGATGGACGTTGGGATGGATTGTCCCAAGGTGCTGGAGTGGCGACCCCGCACCGGAAAGCGTAGTGTTGGTCGACCCCCACTAGGTGGACCGAGGACATCAAGCGGGTTGCAGGAAGCCGCTGGATGCTGGCGACTCGAGACCGTTGTGTTTGGAAGTCCATGCAAGCGGCCTATGTCCAGCAGTGGACGTCCATAAAGCAGTGGTTCATAATGATTATGATGATTTTTAAATTAGTACCTTGTATCTAAGTTATTTAGTTTATTCCTTCCACAAATTACCAATAACAATATTCTTACTGTGTAGGTATACATGCAAGCTTTATTATTATATTATAAATATTAAGTAAATAAATATTATTCATAGAGTTAATTTGAATTATTATTAACTCGATCATTATTTACTCGCGTTAAACAATAACCTACATGATGCTGATATGGTGCTATTTTTATATCTTAACTCATTAAGATAAACGAAATACCTACTCGTTCCAGTCATTTTCTTTATTCAATTTAATTCTTTGTTCTAGAAATTCCAATTAACATAATTGATTACAAATGAAATACAATTTTAAATGCATTCTTAGACAAAACTAAAAAACTGAATTTGGTGCAAGTGGTTAATGTTAAACACTCACCATCCGATAAACCCACGTGCCTGCAGCGCAAATGGGAGGACATCCGATAAAATTGATCGTGTGTTGGTCGTGATGTGCATGAGATCATGCAGATGTCGTGTGAGTATCAGTGAGCTACCATAAGGCATCCATTTTAACTTTGTAGTGTTTTACTAATATAGTTTTAGAGAATTTATTATGGAGAGTGTGCTCTGAAGCAATTCGACGTCATACCACCTTCGCCTTTTTACCATCGGGAGACATCGGGTGGGTTCTCATACCTATATTGTAGATGGACATCTACAATATAGTCCCTAGGACTCATAGAAAACGCTTTGCGTCTTCTTTCCTCATACGCACGGCTAGGGTTTGGAATACCCTTCCCGAGTCTGTTTCCTGGAACTTATAACTTGGGTATCTTCAAAACAAGAGTGAATAGGCACCTTCTAGGCAAGCGTGTCCCATCTTAGACTGTATCTACACTTATCATCAGGTTTGCTCATGGTCAAACGCGAGCGTATTTGCATAAACAAAAAACAAAGACATGGTGTAGTCATAAAAGGTAACGCAAAGTGAATTTGATCTGATAAGCCAGTAATGAGTTTTAGTCAAGAAACCGCATCAATTTCGGGCAGGGGCAGGTGGTGCGTCAATTTCGGGAAAATGCATTTCGTAACTATGGTGTATGGACGGGAAACGGAAACCAGCTGTGCAGCGAAGCGCGGTTAATGTATGGGACCGGCGAAATTGCATTTTTAGGGTTACACCAATTTGCGATGCGCCGGTGCGAATACTATCGACCGACTGTTGTAAAAAGTGTTATTACTTGTTTCGTTGAGTTACTATACTGTGTATAATTTAATATTTATACATCCCACTAATATTTTAAAGGCGAAAGTTTGTGTGTGTATTTTTGCTGCTGAATCATTTTGGCTGAAATTTGGCGTGGTGATGGAATATCCCCTGGATTAACACATTAACTTTCAGGCCGGATAAATTCATAGTTCCCGCGGGATTTGTGAAAAACTGAATTTACGCGAACATAGTCGCGGCAATCTGCTAGTGTACCTACACAGTATTACACCAGAATATATGCAATTCAAGATTGGTGGATCGCACCTACACCTACTGAGTTTCGGATACAAGTGGGATCATAGAAATAGGTCGTCGTCATCAACCCATATTCGGCTCACTGCTGAGCTCGAGTCTCTTCTCAGAATGAGAGGGGTTAGGCCAATAGTCCACCACGCTGGCCCAATGCGGATTGGCAGACTTCACACACGCAGAGAATAAGGATGATGACAGTTTTTTAAATTGTATATAAATTAAGAGTATACTAATAGTAAAGCAATTTTGTAAAAGGAACAGGGTGTCTGCGATCATTACTTTCGGAGCTACAGGGATTTAAAGAGTCAGATTTGCGGCGCTGCCGCGGATCCCTGAAAAACGCTCCATACAAAATGGCTCGAAAAAATGACGTCATAGGCAATGTAATGATCGTTAGATTTGTATGCGCGTTCAAACAAAATTACTAATATCTTTGTTATTTGTGCGTTTATCTTTGTAGTTCATATATTAAAAAATGTCACATTTAATGTAAGTAAGCTAAAAGTGTATAAATTTTTATCTAATTACGATAAAAAAATTTTAATAGTTTTTGAAATTTTATAATCTCATTTATTTTGCAAATATCCAGACAATCTTTGCTTTTTATTTATAAATTAGTTAACATTGACCCTATTTATCCCAATGTATCATAAAAATCAATATATTCCAACCTAGTCATCATCCCCATTAAGAAATTCTCTGGTGTGCAGGTTTCCTCACGATGTTTTCCTTCACCGTTTGAGACACGTGATATTTTAATAATTTTTTAAAAGCCGTGTGACGAGCCGTGATAGCCCAGTGGATATGACCTCTGCCTCCGATTCCGGAGGGTGTGGGTTCAAATCCAGTCCGGGGATGCACCTCCAACTTTTCAGTTGTGTGCATTTTAAGAAATAGGTAAACCTCTATTATTATTTTGTACCATTAAATTTATATTCAAATTAAATTGAATACTAATTTGATGTTTATAATAATAAAAATTTTAATAAAAAAAATACAACCGACTTCAAAACCTAAAAACGTACCCACACAACTAAAAAGTGAAAAATAACATCATAATTTGTTCTACCTGCTGATCAGTATGAAGGCGGTGCTAAGCCGGTGATATATTAATTCAAGCCATGTGAGAATATCTTATAGATTTAGATTTTGCAGACAGTATTATTTCATGTGGTCCTGTCAGAAATGGCTTAAATTAAGACAACACCGGCTAAGCACCGCCTTCATACTGATCAGCAGGTAGAACAAATTATGATGTTATTTTTCACTTTTTAGTTGTGTGGGTACGTTTTTAGGTTTTGAAGTCGGTTGTATTTTTTTTATTAAAATTTTTATTATTTTTCCATTTTTAGTGTAAAATTTCATCTCAAACGAATACATCAGACCCCTAATGACAGTCACAACCCATCTTGGTACAAAATTCTCAGCAATACAAATTAATCAAGCCCAAGCACAAGGTAGCTACCGTAAACCGTTAAGGAGTTCCCTTAATTGACCTTGGTCTTCATCATCAGACCCCTAATAACAGACACAACTCATCTAGGTAGAAAGTTCTCAGCAATACGAATTAATCAAGGCCAAACACAAGGTAGTTAATGTTAACTGTTAAGGAGTTCCCTTAATTGTCCTTGGTCTTCATCACCAAACCCCTAAATGACAGTCACAACCTATCTATGTGGAAAGTTCTCATTAATACAAATTAATCAAGCCCAAACACAAGGTAACTGCTGTAAATCGCCGATCAGTTCCCTCGTCTGTTTTATGGCTCCACCACCAGATCGATTTTAAACCTTCATGAAATTGTAGTGCTTAAAAGTACTAAATGGAAAAGTATACGAACACACTAGACACTCATATAATTTTCGAAAGTTCTCCTCAATTTCTCCAGGATTCCATCATCAGATCTTGACATGATGGCAATGGGACCAAATGGGGACTATATCGTTTCAAACAAAAAAAAAATTTTTGAAATCGGTCCAAGCGTCTTTGAGTAATCGGTGTACATACATAAAAAAAAAAAAAAAAATACCGACCGAATTGAGAACCTCCTCCTTTTTGAAGTCGGTTAAAAATCAATTAAAAAGCTTCAAGTCCTGCGCACTCTTTCCACTGATTTACCTTTACTTAATAAAAATAATGTATGAGAGCCGTGATAGCCCCCTGGATATGACCTCTGCCTCCGATTCCGGAGGGCGTAGGTTCGATTCCGGTCCAGTCCATGCATCTACATCTTTTCAGTTATATACATTTTAAGAAATTAAATATCACGTGTCTCAAGTTGTGAAGGAAAAACATCGTGAGGAAACCTGCATACCAGAGAATTTTCTCAATTCCCCGCGTGTGTGAAGTTTGCCAATCCGCATTGGGCCTGTCATTCTGAGAGGAGACTCTTGCTCATCAGTGAGCCGAATTTGGGTTGTTAATGATGATGACATAATTATTTTACAACTATTGTACTGTGTTAATAAAGTTAATCAACAATTGTGTGATGATATGATGGATTATAACCTGTAAGTACCTGCCTAGGTACCTATTTGATTGTATTGTTTTGTTATTATAGTGTGCTTTAGTTAATAATATGTTCCTAGCACGCAAACAATGATAAGTAGTACCTACAATATATTTATGTATCTGATTATTTTAATAATTAATTAATTAATATACTAGGTATGGATAGGCAATTTGATAAGCAACTATAACTATTAATAATATAAGCACACGCTAACTTTGAGAGGTATGGAACACTCTCGATATATTTTTTTATACGAATGATGAAACAAACCAACGATCGGCCAGATTTTAAGTGGTATTCAAACAAATAAATAAAATTAAAATTATTATTATTAAAATTAAATATTGAAATGAATGCACTGGATATTTAAAATGTTTAACACCACACTTCAGTAGGTAGCTAGACATTAAAACCTTTTTATAATTTTTTTTTTTAGCTATTTGTTCTGGCTAATTTCCGAAAAGCAACACTGATTTTGACGCAACTGTTTCTGATTGATAGCCCATTTTATAGAATTAAGGAATATAATTGTAAGTTTAAAACAAAAAAAAATTAGGGTTCCGTTTACCTAATAAAAAGATATCAAACCCTACAAAATTGTTTGCAAAATTAAATGGTGATGCGATTTTAAGTACCTACATTTTCTTGTTTTAGAGTTAAAATTACTTTTATGGTTAGGTTAAGTTAAAATTACAATAAAAAGGTAAAGAAATTGTTGAAACCCGTTAGCTTTATATTGTAGAGTATAGTATTTTTGATTAAGGAAAAGTATTTTTCCAAACTTAATATATTTTATGATTAAATCTATACTAATATTATAAATCTGAAGAGTTTGTTTGTTTGTTTGTTTGTTTGATTGAACGCGCTAAACTCAGGAAATACTGGTTCGATTAGAAAAATTCTTTCAGTGTTAGATAGCCCATTTATCGAGGAAGGCTATAGGCTATATATTATCCCCGTATTCCTACGGGAACGGGAACCACGCGGGTGAAACCGCGCGCGCGCGGCGGTCAGCTAGTATTAAGATAGGTCCTACCTACCTCTCCTACTTAAATAAGTGGCAATTTTGTTGTGATTAGCATATAGCTATGTATAATGATATTACAATATTTTAATCTACTCGTACGTTGTATGGAAGTATTTTTTTTTATATTCCATGACGAAGTATTGTCAAAAACAAACGTAAAAAATTCATTCATTTTATACATTTTGAACTTTTTTTTTTTTTTTTTATTCTTCACAAGTTAGCCCTTGACTACAATCTCACCTGATGGTAAGTGATGATGCAATCTAAGATGGAAGCGGGCTAACTTGTTAGGAGGAGGATGGAAATCCACACCCCTTTCGGTTACTACACGGCATCGTACCGGAACGCTAAATCGCTTGGCGGTACGTCTTTGCCGGTAGGGTGGTAACTAGCCACGGCGGAAGCCTCCCACCAGCCAGACCTAGACCAATTAAGAAAATCTCAATCGGCCCATCCGGGGATCGAACCCAGGACCTCCGTCTTGTAAATCCACCGCGCATACCACTGCGCCACGGAGGCCGTCAAAACTTTATTAGCATTTTCATAATGTAAACAAAGACAGGTGAAGGTTACAATCATAACATACGAGTGTAACTCATTAGGTGGGGTTATTTCCGGTTACATGTTTTTAATTTTAGTGTGACGACTTTATCAGAATTAATTGACTAAACGGTTTAGTACAAAACGGTGATTTTATAATGCCAGCCACACACGGTCAAGTATACTGTTTTGATGACCTCTCTGGCGCAGTTGATAGTGCTGTGGTTTCCAACAGTCCTGGGTTCGATACCCAGCTCAGTTAGTTAAGGATTAGATATATATTTTTACAATTTTTTACAAAAGTTGAAAAATGAAGGACTTCCCATACAAATTTTCAACCCATATTTCACCTCATTCTGATTTTATTTTCGCGACAAAAAATATCCTACAACCTTATTCATATTATGGTCGTGCTACCTTTGATTCCATTCAGTAGTTTCAGCGTGATGCTCGGTCAACAAAAAACACGAAAAGACAGACAAAAAATATTTTTGGCTTCAGTATCGATTATATCTTTAATGTACAGAATTGAACCTGCTACAGATTTATTATAAGTAGATAGATATTGGCTTAAGTCTGGGCTAGTGGTAGGCCAAGTACCGGCAAAGACGTACCGCTAAGCGATTTAGTCGCTAGATCGGATTCGATGCCGCTTAGAAACCGTCTGAGGTGAGGGAGAATGCATCATCACATAACATCAGGTAAGATCGCAGTCAAGAACCAACTTGTCATTAAATTAAAAAAAATTAAAAAATATCAAGTCTGCAGCCCGTAGGGCAGTAAAAATATTACCAAACTATAAACTATAACGATATTTTGAAACTTGACGTTTAACATGACCGTGTGTGGCTGGCGTTACAGTCAATATTTTAAAATAGGAGTTCTTACCTACCTGTACAGTGACAGGAATTAAATTGGGTAGGTAGGACTACACGCAATTTTAACTAATTTATGAGGTAAGATTTTATAGCCTGTATGTACCTACCTAGGCTCCAAAATAAATGACGACCGATTTAAAAATTTCTTTCAGTGATTAAAACTACGTTTTCCTACGGGAATGGAACGATGGTGGAACCGCGGTGGTGGTATTTTAAATATTGACAAAATGAGTAAAGTTGGTCTATGAAAAAATATGATAAGTTCATATTCTTACCTACTACTGCCGGTGTACGATTTTCACCGTGTTACGATTTAGGACAACCTAGACATAGATTATTCCTGGTGTCTGCTTTTATAACTGTAACACCTCGATAGGTGTACATTCTAATTGCAATTAACCTGGGTAGGTGTTCCCACCATTAGTTTCTATTACACAGAAACGTGCTATCTAATTTTGTATCTTAATTCAATGCATAGAAAAGGCCCAAGGGGTCCGGTTTTCGAACAAGACAAGCTCCGAGACCCGATAACCAGTTCCCCGCCAATTATGCGGCTCTTAACGATTTAATACATAAACAACCGGCGTTCGAGGCACCGTAGGCGTCGCTCGTACTCTTGTATAGAAAACATATTTTTGCGTAGGTGTGGCCATTTGCGCGGCCGGCGCCACTTACCGCCAATCTTACAAAATAAGGCGTGATTGCATTATTATTTTATCCATATGCAACCCAGTGTGAGCCGCGGACATGATCGGACTTCTAACAACTCACTCCGGCTCAAATACCACCATGTCTACCCACCTTTTCAATTATTCATCATACAAAGTTGTCATGACGCCTGTGTTTACTGAGTTGTAGTTGCGTCAGTATCGGTGACAAAACGTGCTGCTTGTCAGATTAATATGTATTGCTTACCTGATCCTGTCGGAAACGAGTTCGGGTTTCGAGTTCCTTTTCGCGGGAGTCAAGTTGAGCGGTGGCGCGTGTGTGGGGCTCGCAGACGGCTCCGAGGAAGCGGACGGCGGAGAGCAGGAACCTGAGCTCGAGAGGCTGAAGGCCCGGGAGCGGACGTCGACCGGCGCTGGCGTGCGGCCCGGCCGTGCCCTCCTGCGTTTCTTCTTCTCATCGTCCGCTCTGATCGCCGTGCCGGGCGGAGTCCAGTCTAAGTCTTTCTTCAAGTGGCCGCGACCGCACCGGCAGCCGCACGCTTTGAACGCCAAGTCATAGCCCTTCTTCGTCCACAGATTCTGGTGTCTCTGCCTCTCGGACCACGATCGTGCGCGGCCACAGGACTTGAGGTAAGCGAGCACGCCGGCCTCCCATTGCTCGAAGCACTCTCTGTGCATGTACCGGCCGACGGCGCACGTGTCGTTGTTGCAGAGCACGCGGATAGCGTCTTCCACGCGCACGGGCTCCCGGGGGCGCAGGCACTCGCCGGGCACGCAGCAGCCGTGGGAGTCGTCGGACTCCCGCTCGCCGGTAGCGCCCTGCCGTCGCGGAGCCATGCTGCACCACGATCGACTCAACGAAATCGAACGTGCCGCCGCGGTGTATCGGAACGCGTCACGCGAAACACATGCTTGCCGGAGCGCGCGCGGCCGACTAATAACCGCGAGTGAACGAAAGCGAAATTTCAAGAGCGCAGCGCGTCGCCGCGCCGCCGCCGCGCCACCCGCCTGCACGCGGGGCTGACCTTGCGGCGCGGGGGCCGCGGGGGCGCGGGGGTGCAGCGAGGGGCGGGGCGATGCGGCCGACGCGCGACGGCCCGGGTGGGGAGAAAGTGCCTAGCGAATTTTCACTTTCGCGCGGTACCGGGGCCCTACCCGTGCCCGGGCCCGGGTAGCGACTAGCGACAGCGACGCAGCGGCGGTCGATGGCGGAACCGCGGACCGAGCCTGCCGCGCCGACGACTGCAGCGGTGCCAAAAAATGCAATTGCTATTCACTTTTTTTATCCTACCCGAATCACTTACGCTACTAATAACATTCTGTTACTTTAGGTACAATGTAGTACATCGTTGGTTAGTCGATAGTTTAATTTTTAAATTATTAATACCGAGCAGTAGTGTATGAAATAATACCTATTTATTATTTTAGTGACACACCCCAAGTTCCCTGGACCCGAATCCTCGTGTTCTTAATCATAGCTTTTCAGATATTTGACCAACCTTGCACTTCCACCAGAATACCTACTTATGAAAAATACCTAATTTAATTCATTTACTAAGCTAATTTAAATAATTTATTCAAAGGTTTATCTCTAAATCCTTTTAAAATTCTTACAGAACCAATTTAATTAAGATTACGTCTAAACTGGTTACCATAGAAACTTTTTATTAAAAATAAATAGCTATTGTAATTAAGTTTATGATCTGCAGTTAACTACAAATCATACTCTGCTGGTGCGTTAGGTATTTAAAACTTAATTTAGCTCGTGACTCATCTTGTTATTATTATCTTGGTATTTGTTATGTTGATATTAAAATGTTTACAATTATAGAAATGATATGAGTTCTAACACACTAGCGTTTCTGTATATACCTATTTGTTTTTTTTCTGATTATGTAGGTGTAGTAAGCTTCATAATGGGACCTCAGCGGCGTAACCTCAGGGGGTTTGGGTGAACGCAAAAGCATCACCTGATGGGGCCCGAAGGCAGCAGCAGAGTAAATGGCCGAAACGACTTTCTAAGTATCCTCTGCGACTCGGACCTCGGTTTATAGGGCCGTTTGTCTGTCATAAGAACCTTCTCCTGACAATGACAAACACATCAAAAAAATAGTGAAATCGGTCCAGCTGTTCACGCGTGATGGCGTGATCAAGAGATGTATGGATTCATTTTTCTATAGTTATATAGATATCGATATATTTCGGTGTTCGGACTCTTATTCCATGTACCTACTTACTATACAAAATTAATATTATTTTATATTAAATTTGACATGAGTCAACGAGGTACCCTATTCTGTTACCCCTAACTAGGTACTATCATTAATACTCAATACCTATACAAATAAATAAAACATAAAACCTGTGATTTCAAAGATAATTGTGTTTTATCAAGTACTTACCAATAGCTATTTACACAAAACCAAAACCAACCAAGCTTTTTTAAAATTTTTGTCTATCCACCTGTTTGTTCGGAACCTAATCTAATCTTTGGAACAGCTGACCGGTTTTTAATGGGACTTCTACTGGAAGATAGAAGAAGTAATTGAGCAACATAAGGTTATTTCATAACGGAAAAATCCATATTTTCCGCGGGATTTGTGAAAAGCTAAATTTCACCTGAAGTCGCGGGCGTCCGCTAGTCTAACTCATAAATACATAAAAAAGATTACGAGTTTCTTAAGAGTTATTCAAATAAAAGAATTACGCATTACTTGCGCAATTTCGTGTCCAGTTCCCCATTATTAATACAGAAATAATAAATACTCTCGGCGGGCCATTCATGTGAACAGAGCACCGCACGTGTGGATACTATGGGGTGAGATGAAAGGAACAATGGCTTACTTCAAGACCGGTTCAAGGCTGAGCGCCATGGCTCTATGGTAGCCTGCAAGGTTTGTTCTGTTTTTGTACTATACAAAGGAAGTTGTTATGTTTTGTGTCACTAGATGAAACTAGCAGATGGCCATGGTATAGGAGGAAAAGTATTGACTCTAATAGACCACCTTGGAGGATACACTCGATAGGTGCCCGTTGATTTCGACATAGGTAAGCTACATTCAGATGGCCAAAGCCTGGACACCTGGGCATGTTATAGTATTAGGGCCCAGGGAAAAAATATAAATTCATGATTTATGTACCTATTGACAAAACTTTGTGGTACGTAAGTATGTGATATTTTATGCAAGCCGGACAAAACTATGAAAGACGCGTTTGTTGGTTTTGATCTTCACAGAATAGCAAAAAGATGTAAAGGGTGGCATTCCTGGATCATTGACATCTAGAGCCGCAGCAAACGTTTCGCTTCAACGTTTCTTATTCGAACTGCTGTAGTGTGGAATGCCCTTCCGCCGTCTTTGTTTTCTACCATCTACAATCTAAAACCTTGAAGACAGTCTATTATCTAGACAAGCGCGTCCTATCTTCCTCCTAGACCTCATCATTGCCTTCCATTGCGTATGATTGAAGTAACGCAAGCCTGTTGACTATAAAAAAGCCATCCGATAAGAAATATACCTACCTCCCCCCTGAAAATTGTCCGACATAGTTACTACTTGATTTTGAATACCTATGATCTTTATCCATTTTACAAAAATCGGCTCTGCGGTTAATTTTTATTTTTATAAACAAATACCTAACCTAATCAACTTTACATTAGTATACTACTAGATACACTAGACCGGATTTATTGGGATTCATATGCTAATCATCAGCAGTGGACTTCCATGGCTAATAAATAGGTATGATGATGATGATGATGATGATGATGATGATGATGATAATGATATTGATGTTGGGTTTTATAGGTCCCTACTATAGATCGATAGTTATACCAATTGAAGGCAGGCACTCTAAGCCACTTTCCAGTAGCATCAAATCAAATAAAATATTCTGATAAGATCAAACCAACAAGATCATATCGGAGTAAAACGTGAAACTAGTCAATAGACCCATAGAGAAACTACTTACTAGAGCAACGTGTGACCCAATTTTATTTCTTACCAGGTGATAGGTGCATTTTATTCGGAGGGGAGACCAACACGTGTATCAAACACCAGCCAAAATACATCGGTGACAACGTTTTAAAGACCCCTTGAAAAAGGATATTTTAAGCAATAACCAGCTTTATTACCAAGTCACAAAGTTAAGCCTTAAAAGAATTGCCGGAAAGGTAAAGCTTGCAAAGGAATTGCGTCTCAACTCGTTTTGATCCCGCGATATTATTATAAGGCTTTTGTCTGAAGTCCGCACATCTGTGTGACCTCTTGAATAGCCATTGAATTATTGAAAATATTTGGAGCGTAACCCTTGAACGTGGTTTAGTGGGAATAAAGATTCGACCGCTTTATACTGCTGCATTGATGATTTACTTTTTGTAAAAGAGTTTATATACCAAGAATTCGCCTTGTGAGAGGACATTGCATCGTATAAAAGACTTTTACTCTACCAAAATCCCCTAAATCAATACCCCACAGCCATCCTCACTGTTGCCTTTACTGTACTGTGTACCTAGTGAGACTTTTCAATGTTTTCATACTGTTACTATCGCATTAACTTAAACGCGAATTTGTATGGAATTGAAACAGTTGTGCAGTAGTATCACTAGATGGCGCTGATTCAATTCCTTAGAAATTCGCGTAACGCTAACGCGATCGTCACAGTATCAAACTCCCACTAGGCCCTCTGATGGATTAAAGTAACTTAGAAGTACTTTCACAAAGTTGATTGAATTACCTACATACTAAAATATTTGTAAGTTGATTTCAGTAATCTATACTTTCTATACTAATATTATTATAAAGCTGATGAGTTTGTTTGTTTAATTGCTTGAACGCACTAATCTCAGGAGCTACTGGTCCGATTTGAAAAAACCTTTCAGTTTTAGGTAGCCCATTTATCGAGACAGACTATAACTTAAGTAAAGTAAGAGAAGCGTAAGATATTATTTTAAATAGAAAGAAGAAAGAAAGAAAATAAGTTTATTCACTTTTTAGTGTCACAAACAGTACACTATCTTAGATATTATATGACTGTCTGTGACACCAAACAGAAAGAAAGGGTTTACAGCCCAGCGCTGATTAGGTTACTTATATTATAGGTAGGTGATTAACTTATTTTAAATAAATATTAAAAATAATGGTAGAATATTATTTGAGTATCGAATTATATTTCATCGTTTTTTTTTTATTTTAACCATTAGAGTGTAGCACAGGCAACAAATAATTATAGGTACATATTAATAGAATAGGAATAAAATAACACAAGCTGGAATGATTAAACTGTATTTCAAATAACTTATTCATCATCATCATCATTTTCAGCCGATGGACGTCCACTGCTGGACATAGGCCTCTTGCATGGACCTCCAAGCATAACGATCTCGAGCCGCCAGCATCCAGCGGTTTCTTGCAATCCGCTTGATGTCCTCTGTCCACCTAGTGGGGGGTCGACCAACACTGCGCTTTCCGGTGCGGGGTCGCCATTCCAACACCTTGGGACCCCAACGTCCATCGGCTCTTCGAACTATGTGGCCTGCCCATTGCCACTTCAGCTTCGCAACTCGCTGAGCTATGTCGGTGACTTTGGTTCGTCTGCGGATCTCCTCATTTCTGATTCGATCACGCAGAGAAACTCCAAGCATAGATCGCTCCATCGCCCGCTGAGTGACTTTGAGCCTTCTAATGAGGCCCATAGTTAGCGACCAGGTTTCGGATCCGTATGTCATCACTGGCAACACGCACTGTTCGAAGACTTTCGTCTTCAGGCACTGAGGAATTTCGGACGAAAAGATGTCGCGGAGTTTTCCGAACGCGGCCCAGCCGAGCTGGATTCGGCGATTTACCTCTTTCTCGAAATTGGACCTTCCTAACTGGACTGTGTGTCCTAGGTATATATACTCGTCTACAATTTCGAGCGCAAAATAACTTATTACTCATTCTTAAACAAATCGTTACTTTAGTAGATGGTTAATACATTAATTAAATTTACTTAACACCACATAACATGTCATCATCTTTTACATAGACCACAATACCCAAACCAAACCTCAGAATAAAACCATAATCATTAATAAACAGTAAAGATTAAAATATTTATCTGGAAGAAGGAGTTTTTATATGTTGTCTTATGTAGGTATTTATAATTATTTAAATAATTAAAAATCTAACAATATTATATAACAAAATTACGTGTAGGTACCTGGAGTGCAAATATCTAAGGGTTCTGAATAATGCACTTTGTTAAACGGCCGTATTCCTACATGCAGTATATAAAAACCAGCCAGTAAACTTTTACATAAAGCCCTCATTTCCTCTGACGCCGAACGGATGCGTTGTGGAATACAAAAAACGTTATGAAGTAAGTACATACATCTATAGGTACATATTACAAAGTCACGTCTGTCAGTCTGTTCGCAATTAAATTTATTACTGTCTATTTAGCGGATTTTGAAGTTTGTTGTTTAAATATGTCGATAATAAAAGATAAAGAAAGTGTTGGAAAGTTTTCCTTGAGATAACAAAACAATGCAGGGTAGATTCCTGTTTTAGAGATCTACAAAAAAATCGCGATTATTATAACTAGTTACCACAACACTACCGGCAAAGACATACCTAGCGTTCCGGTACGATGTCCTGTAGAAATCGTAAGCGGCGAAGATTTTCATCCTACTCCTAACAAGTTATTTGCTTCCATTCAAGATTGCATCATCACCTTGCATCAGGTGAGAATGAGCTCAAGGGCTAACTTGAATAAAAAAAGGTAGCCTTGGTATTATGTATAATTGTAAGTATACATGCCGCATTCTATCATCTGGAGGAGCCCAGATTTGACACCCAGGCCAAAACACCTTTCCAAAATGGCCCTGTAAGCCGAGGTCCGAGTCTCAGAGAAGACGCCCTTAGAGAGTCATTCGGTCTACGTGTCTACGTCTTCTGCGTATGTCTTCGGGCCCATCAGGCGATGCGTTCGCCAAAAATCTCTAGTGACGCCGTTAAGGACCTGTTAAAGTCACTTACACAATCAGAAATAATAATGCATTCTATCTTATAATAAAAAAATGATCATGTTCAATGAAACTATTTTCTCACAGACGAAATCGTGGGCGTCTGCTAGTATTACTTATAATGTTGAGTGTGACTTCGTTAGCACATAATGACTGATAACTCTACAGTCCTACCATGTTTTGATGATGAGCCAATGTCTAGCCATACTGGCGTGGGTTTTGTCCATTGTTATATGATACCTATCCTGATTTATTTCACTACATCTACTGCGGTTTGGCAAAGTAATTGGTATTAGATTCTTTCTTTCCTAAAATAACACATTAAGAACACAGTTCTAAGAAGGAAAAATAGACACATGGTCAAAAAAATTCATTAATTGGATGGTACTCAAATAAAGGAATAAAGAAATAAAATTGTAATTATGTTTAATTTGTAAAACAATTCACCCATACCTAGTATTGTTCTTGAAAAATTTTGCACAAATTGCTCTACTGTCTACTCGTAATACAAAATCTCCTAGATGCTGTGCAGTCATTTTGATTAGAATTTTAAAATTCCTCAAATTTTCCTCGTATCCGTCCACCCCTTTAAACTAAGCCTATGCCACGCTTCAGAATTCTAGCAGCTTTCATATACACAACGAACGTTCAAACAAATATACATCTATACAAACACACAAACTCCTCCGCTTTATAATATCAGTATAAATTATCTTACATGCTTGTACGTCGGACACGAACTCAGGGAATACCATGTTTTTAAACTGCGCACTTCGAAACAACAGGGTGAAGTGAATTAATTAGCAGTAAAAATGTAGCCGTTTTTATTTGACCCACATCTAAGGGATAATTGTGAGGGAATAAATTGTTTAATTATTACTTTTATAGGTCACTGCATAATATAAGCAGGTGCATCGGAGCGTACACCTGCTAACTGCGAGGGGTTGCTCAAGGTCTACCGTGTGCGCCTTTTTTGTTTTTTGTACATGTTTTGCGATGCGCGTGCGCGGGAATGTTTATAGGTGAACTTGTTTTTTTGTTAACTCCTTTTGCGTATTTTTATATTTCTAGGAAACAATTTGTTCATTCAAACGAGCGTTTCTTATTATTATTTATAAGCTTATTATTGTATGCTTACAATTTACATAGAGGAAAAGGTGGACATGTGGCGTACTATGTTTTTATTGTTTCTTGTCAAAAATACTTTGAATATTGTTTTCTATAAGCGCTATTGTAATACATTAGCCGTTAACCGCCGGGGCGGCTAGCCGCTTTTCCATTTTAATCAAGTCGACCAATAAAAATCGGCACTTCACAAATGAGTAGTGGGTTGAGCAATGATATATAATGAATAATGAGTATATCCTCTCGAATATATATTTTTTATTTTACTCATTTCCTCCAAAATGAAAATTTACAATAAGTATTATAGTTAATTCCCTAACTTGCAGAAATAATGATTGTCAACTGAAAATAGTAGTGGGATGCGCGTCACCTGGTCACATGAAGATTTAAAACAATAATAGGTTAATTTCGGATTATAATTTAACTTTAACCTCTAAACTTCATCTCAATTGAAAATCTATCAGATTATAATTAAAAAAAAAATAACCAACAGACTGAAAATACGTCAGCTAAACATAAAAAAATGTATAAAAAGTGTTTAGTGATCTCTTCTCGATTTTTAAACGTCCAAAGCGGAAATCGAACTGAAAACCTCGCAGGCTCTCAGTGAAAAGATCACGCGTATATTGCCTGATCATAAAGATTCTCTGGCCATGTATTATTTAAATCTTGTTGCCAATACAGATATGCGAGATTATTAAAATTATTCCGGTTTTTATTCGTTTATCGGCAGTCATCAGATTTTCATTGTTTACTTGTAGCATTGAAATGTTAATTCGGTTGTAAATTATCATTTATCGTCTGATGAAAGCTGCAACCTTCAAAAACATTATCTTGTTGTGTAAGTATTAAATACTTAAGTTACGAGTATGTAGCGTCTACGTAGAGTTTTGAGCTTACCGCAGGACAAAGATATTTTCCTTCTAACATACAAAATGTGAACCCTTAGTTCACCGTTTAGGGTTGGTATTCCGATATTTTGGTACAGCTACGAGTATATCGCATATCTTCTTATTATCAGTGATTACGTTGCTATAAAACAACAGAGCCATAACTTTTAAACAAAAATCATTTTATAGCCTTTTGGGTTGTAAATTGTTCACATAATAATTATGAACTTCATTATTTTTAAGTGGAATAATAGTAGGTATAATGGTAGGTAGGTAAGTATTACTTAAGATAAATATATTCTTTCAGCAAAGGCAACGAATAATAAGTAAAATCTACCTAATAATAATAATTAATCAATGGTTATAATTTAGTTTTATCAATTCAACATAATTTATTTTATCTACTTTAATAATAGGTATACGAATGGGGGAAAAAACAGTTTTGCATAAATATTTTCTAGTTTACAATACCTACATAATTAAAAAAATATAGGTATGTATTTAAAATTCTACTACTTACTAAGAGTGAATTAACATCGGTACACTCGTTTATACAAAATTCGGAAATTGAATAATTTAATCCCCATGAATTTAACAATGAGTTAAAATGTATTGAAAAACAGATTCCTTAGGTAGGTACATAATCCACTGCCTTTTATAGGTAGGGTAGGTATACGCCGCGATTTTCCATACAAACAACATCAACCCGTTTTCGAACAAAACATGGCTATACTCGAAGGCATCCCGCAAAACTGGTAGACCTTGATCTCTAAGGGACCCTCGGCGATCTGCCGGCTAACCTTGGGTTATTTTTAAACATCGCCTGAACACGAATCCCGTCTAACAACTCCTTACGCTCTGTTACATAATGCGAAATTATAGTTTCCAATTTTTTTTCCTCCATCTCTCTTTCTCTTTCTGGAAAGCGTGTGGCCCTGTCATTTCTGACTTTATAGCCTTTGTTTTGGCTCGCACATATTTTATTTCTTTTCGCGGAACCGTAAAAGGAAGAGGCAATGAAGGGTTAGTCGTTCTTTTATGGAGTTATTTATGGTTTCGAATAATGGCCGCAGTTCGCCGCGAAATTTAGGGACAGCTGCGTGCCCTTCGAACAATTTTTGATTCCACGCATGACCTCGGAATTATGAACTTGTACTATCAATTTATTTATACTTTATCGCACAATAATTGAAAAACATAGTATATAAGCATGTGCAAAGACGGTCTTATTGTTTTTAGAAATATCTATCAGATAACCAGACTTTCCCGTGGTTCTTTCACACAAATGCACACTGAAAAGTTGAAAGTGCATGCCCCGGACCGGATTCGAAGGCAGAGGGCATATCCACTGGGTTATCCCTACTACACAGTCATCATCGGCTCACATTTTCCCTCATCATCATCATCATCATTATCAACCCATATTCGGCTCACTGCTGAGCTCGAGTCTCCTCTAAGAATGAGAGGGGTCACACACGCAGAGAATTAAGAAAAGTCTCTGGTATGCAGGTTTTCTCACGATGTCCTTCACCGTTTGAGACACGTGATATTTAATTTCTTAAAATGCACACTACTGAAAAGTTGGAGGTTCATGCCCCGGACCGGATACGGACCCACACCCTCCAGAATCGGAGGCAGAGGTCATATCCACTGGGCTATCACGGCTCACATTTTCCCTAATTAGTAGTAGTTACTTTGTAATCAGTGACGTGCATAAGGGCATGCACTAGTAATAAAATTACGCATTACTAGTGCACGCCACTGTTTGTAATAGCGGGAAGTTAGTAAAATGTTTTATTCCTTCACATCATACAAGCACGTTGCAAACATTTCCTTTCATTGTGTTATTTTGTGCAGGAAAGAAATTGGAAACTGTATAAAAAGATTCCTTAAAAACATAAAACCTGTTTGACTCGTTTGCTCCGTCGAATGTTACCTTAGCCTTTTTGCGAGACCCTGAAAATCAACTACGATAGACCTGCGCACTGGCTTGCACAGGATGTTCGGTCAGAGTATGGTAAGATGCAATTGAAAAATAAAAAAATATATATAAAAAGTTTTTTTTAATATTCTCTTTCTGCCTCGTATTTCCAGTGGTTAGCTTATATGGTAATGAGTCACAAGGTCCTGGTTCGAGTCCTGGATCGGTCCCTCACACCCTTGTGCCTCGAAGGGCACTTTAAACCGTCAGTCTCATTTATTTACCTTAATGAGTTTGACATTATCATTGTCACCCACCAACCTGCCCATTAAAGCAGCGTGGTGGATGCAAGCTCCATATCCCCTCTCCTATAAACAGGAAAGTCTGACCTTGTAGTGGACTGTTAAAATAAGTTAATAATAGGTAATAATGAAGAAAAGAAACCGAAGCGTCGGATAGATTTCGAAGTTTTGGGTTTTTCAATTGACATAATATTAAAAAGTAACAAAACTTACGGCAAGCCCTCATTCGCACGAGAGTTTTTTTAACGGAGGTTAAAAAAACGTTCGTTGCGTTCAAATATAGTATGAAGTTAAATGAAGCTCTATTTATTACCAACGCCAAAAATTGAAAATGCGACACCCCTCGAAAAAAAGCGTTGTGTTTTAAAAACGCTGTCGTGTGAACATATACTTGGGAATGCATTTGTTGTATTTGATCGCTTTTTTAACGTCCGTCCAAAAAACTCTCGTGCGAATGAGAGCTAAGACTATCCAACACTTATCAGAATGCGGTGAAACCGGGTCGTCTTTAAAATAAATCAGCATATCGGTACCGACAATGGAATAGTTTTGGTTCTACTTAATTAGAATTTCCCAATAACAACCACGTTAATAATGCTTTGCTTTGAATCCCGACTACGCTAGCTATGTTCCCATATCGGGTACGAATCGATAAATCCTTGTTTCTCTTAAAAGCACGTTTCTCAGAACTCACGGCTGGATTCTCGTGTTACAACGCCCTTTTGCGTAACTGTGGTCAAAAACAACTAATTGGATTTATGAGCCTGTGATAGCCAGACGTACCTCATTTTATGAAACTCAGTCTCCATACAAACACGGGCCCAAAAAATTCAAACGACACAAAATTGGCCATAAATTAGAACATATAAGGAGGTCTTATGAGGTAAATTTTCAGTAAAATCTACATTCATTATATCACCTTAATTACTCGTTGAATGTGTATTTTCTATCAGTTTGACACAGATAATACAAACACGGGCCTAGAATGAAATTACTGGCAAAAGTATACTTTTAACACGCATGATATTTTAATAACTTTGGCGTTCACATTCAGCGCCCATTTTCTATCAGTGAACGCTTTTGTAAAGCTGGATCAGTATGAAAATAATGAAATCAGCTTATTTTCCATGTTGGCCTATATTATTTAGTCTAAAATTCTAATGGAGTTATCTAGTAAAAAATACAAGAGTTTTAGAGCATTCTTCATTTCTGCATTGTTCTGAACCCACTTTCTCCTTCATCAACTTTACTTTACTTCTACCCTAAGTGAGTTATCGTAATCAATAGTAGAACTTGGATTATGGTGGTTTTGGAAGGTTACAAGGGACCTTCAATCGTTCAAGTAAGTATTAAGCGTATTTAACCGACTAGGCTGACAAACATCATTCTCAGGGCAGGCAGTTCATTTATGCATCTATGAAGAGCATATCATTGGGCATGTCTGGCTATTGCAGGCTCTTAGTCCATACACTTTATATCCGAATGTTGACCTGACCTTATTTCGTTACTTGGAAACATTTTAGAAACAACATCTTCCTTTGTTCTTTGTCGGGCCTATAATAAAATGAATTTAATCAATTAGACAAACATCTTTGTATTTTAATTAAATTAACTCCCTTATCTCAATTTCCTAGGTATTTAAATATTTATTGATATACAGAAATATAAATTAGGTATTAATAACAAATAAAAAGTTTGTTTCTATACTTCTATTTAAAAGAGGTAAAGTTTATGATGTGGTGTGGGTAATCTCTGAATAAAAACTAATCCGATTTTGAAAATTATTTTACCACTAGAAAGCCACGTTATACGCGAGTGTCATAAACTATATTTTATTCCCGTAATCTCACGGGAACGGGAACAACGCGGGTGAGGCTTTATTTCCTTATAATTGCAGACAATTTTTTTTGAAAATTATTACAACGGATTACAAGTTCTATAGATTGTTAGTGGGTTAGTTCAAATTATCTAAATATTTTATTTGTATTATGTTAGTAGTGTTATTTTTATTTTTTATAATTAATTATTAATATACTTTTTTGTAAGGACTGCATATAGCAGTGAAAGCCTTCTCTAATTGTAGCCATTATACTCTGTCTCTGGCTATTCGTTGCCATGTTTTTTCTGCAACCCTGACTACATCGTCCACCTTCTTAATGGTCTACCTCGTCTGCGCTTTGAGTCTTGTGGGTATCAATTTGTAACCATTTGGGACCATCTATCGTCTGTTGTTCTTTGTATGTGGCATGCCCATTCCCATTTAAGGCGAAGAACATGCTGATGAAAAGTAGCCTATGTGTTAATCCAGAGAAAATTCCAATTCCATTCCAAATATCAGCCAAATTGCTTCATGCGGCGTTAAAGAGTAACGAACATCCATACAAACTTTCGCGTTTATAATATTAGTAGGATTCTTCAAACTGCTCATAACAGTTATAGACGTATAATAATTTATATCTTCAGCTTTTTATTATTAAATATTTTGGAGATCACCTGGCGTTTTACTTTCGTAATGACACCTTATACAGAAGTCATAATAGGCATTAAAATAATTTGTACAAAGTTGCACTGTAAAATGACTTGTTTTTTTATTTATTTATAGTCATGAAAAACTTAACTGCCATCTCACCAGATGTTAAGTGACTATGCAGCCTAAGATACTATCGCGCTAATCCAAAGACCAAGACCCACCAGTGGGTCGCGACCCATAGTTTGGGAAACCCTGCTTTACTCGCACAAATAATCGCTATGCTACGTACTAGTCTTACAACTCATACAAAACTGACAAAGTAGGAAGCGGTATACAGGACGAGTTTTTTTAGATTCCCCAAATTGTTTACGTTATGTGCAAATATCAGTCGGACCTTTAGAATTATAAAGACCTAAAGCAAAAAATCTAATTTTTGTAAAACAACGAATATAGCTTCTAAGGTAAATTCATTTTCTTTAAAATGTTGTGACCTTAGAAGCTATATTCGTTGTTTATCTGATATTATATTTTTTTACAGTTGCATATCTTAATATACTTATCTACCTACAAATTGAGAAGTAAATTAAAAATATTTGTTTTTAATAAATGTTTATGTATATTTTTTTAAACTGTAGCAATTTAGGCCTTTGTTTATCTAAATACGTACATATTTTTAAAAATACCTTTTTTGTTTAGGTTTCACTAATTCTAAAAATTAAGAAACCGCGTATCATTTTGTAATAAGCCTGTATAATACAGCATTCGATATTTAATTAGAGACACTTTCGTGTCTTAAAATGGACCCTATACGCATCAGGTCTTTACGTTAACGAAAAAAATTATACTTACATTATGTTTAGTATTATTTGGACGCAATTCAGATTGATTCTTCACATTTATAAACACGCAGCAAACTTCTCGAAATACTGACGGCTCACTACTGTTTGCGTCGCTTTCAAACTGAAACGCATGCCAGGCAAAGGGTTGGCGTGACAGACCTAAATGTGTGCATACCTCCTTTTACACAAAAATACGCCTGTTTAATGACAGACGAAGTGTATGTTCATTGTAAGTCATGCTATCACTAGAAGTCAAAATTAAAAAAAAAACGGGTTAGGTCTCTATAATTCTAAAGGTGCGATCTCACGTGGCGTCTGCGCTAATTAAATGTTCACTAAACGCCTGTGCCGATGTGAATGCGCTTTTAGACAGCTGTAAAGCATTTGTGCGATCCACCGATAGTTATTTTATTTTTGAAAGTGTCACACCTGGCTTGTCATGGACCATAATTATCTGATATAATAATTTCTAATTAACATTCCGATTATTGTGAACTTTCGTGAACATGTTACATGACATCACATGTTTTGAGCAAACATTGTTAATATATTTTCTAGTGGCATTCAATATTATTATAATTTAATTATTTTTGTATTAGCTGATGCCCGCAACTTTGTAGGCGAAAATCTCTGAACTCTTCTTTAGTTTTTGGTAATAAATGTTATTTCAGACTATAATATACCACTGCGTAAAATTTCAGAATAAGTAGATATATTTAAAACGTTACTATTGCCTAATTATTCTTTTCGAAATTATTGAACTGTAAGTTTGGCTAATTCAAATACTCTTACAGCCTATAGAAGTAATTATGATGACGATTGTCGATACAATTCAGATTGTACATTGTATCATCATTACTGGTTCTACATATCTGGTTGTCAGGCTTAGTTTAATTTATTTTAATGTTACCTAATGGATAGGATAGCTCATGAGTCGCGATAGCCCTGTGGATATTACCTCTGCCTTCGATTCGGAGGACGTGGGTCTGGGCATACACCTCCAACTTTTCAGCTATGTGCATTTTAAGAAAATAAATATCACGTGTCTCAAAACATCGTGAGGAAACATGCAAACCAGAGAATTTTCTTATTTTTCTACGTGTGTGAATCAGCGTGGTGGACTAAGCCTAACCCCTCTCATTGTGAGAGGAGACTTATGCTCAACAGCTCAGCATGATGCTCACTGCAAGACACCGGGTAGGTTTCCATCCTTACGTCATGGACATTCCTAGAACTCGTACGAAGCGATTTGCTTCTTCGTTTCTTATACGCATGCCTAGGGTATAGAACTTTCTCCCGAACTCAGTATTTCCTTATTCTTACTGGGCGTTAAGATGAGAGTGAATGAGCATCTTCTAGGCAAGCGCGTTCTATCTTAGGCCACATCGACACTTACCATCCGGCGAGATCGTGGTCAAGCACGAGCTTATTCCTTACAAAAAAGAAACATACCACTGTACAATCGTGTACAGACAAGCACAGTCGCGTTAATCTTATGAGACGCCTTTTTAAGTCGAATTATTGTAGTACGGAATAAAGCTTGCCTTTTATATATCGGATTGGCTTGTATGTTCTCACGCTGGCAGACCACATGTTTTTCACTGCGCAGCTTTTATTCTTATTGAGTTCCACTTTGTATGACATCATACAATCATAAATTAGAACAGTTTTTGATACACACTCGTGTTGGCAATAAAAAAGTGGATTTGTTTATTTTGTTTTATGGCCCATTATATGTTATGGGTAGTTAGTATTAAGTTTCGTGTCAACATACTCGTAGACTTGGCTAGTACCTACTGGGATTGTATTTTTTAGTCTTTGACGAGAGTTGACTGCATCTCTGTGCAAGTTATCTGTAAAAGACAAATGTTTTGTCTTTTCGTGCAGTATACAAGGCGTAGGTGTATTCAGTTTCATGTCAACGTAAGGTAAGTAAGAAGTCTGTACCTGCCTGCTAAAAATAGCTAAAAGTAGCTTTTGACGTGACAACGTCTTATAATTCGATGGAGTCGGCTGCACACTCGAAAAAATATGACGTCATGCCTCGTTTCCTCGCTCTAGGGTTGCCAACTTCTTTTTACAAGAAATGAAGTTTATTCTGGTCTATGAAGATTTATTAAACAGTATTTTAGAAAAACCATTTTTATTTACTTTTGAAAAATGCAACCATTCCATCAGTATTTTCTTATGACGTCGTCACGTTCAACTATCGTCAGTAAACCGACTTTACAGACAACCGATTTTTTTAGAAGGTATCTAAGTGAAAAATAACTGTCTTTGAAACGTCTTTGAAAGTAAAGTTATATTTCACATACTTTGCTGTAGGTAGGTAGTCGAAAACTAAAATGTCACATTGTAGGATATATCAAGCGGAAAATAAATAACAGCTTTACAGAAAGTATATTTCACAAAAAATAAATTTAAAAATGTAGCATAATTTTAATGGACACACATTGATTTATTGAAAACTACTGATTAGGTAATCCAAAAACTAACACTATAATTTCAAACTTTCAAATTTATTTGTAATCGAACCTGGGTCTGTTTGTTTATAATACTTATGCACTAAAAGGGTCACTTGTATTGGCTTATTTCATATGTTAATATTAATGACCGGACGACATATAATGTTATGGTTTCCTGTAGTCTATTGAATGTAACTAAGACGCTATGAGTAACTACACGAAGATACGATTACAATTAGGTATTATTTTGTTATATTGGTCGCAATGTAAAAAGCAAAGAATTATGTTAGTAAGTATTGTAATCAGAATAATAACTGTTGGCCAGGTTATATTAGCTATATTTTTTTTCTCATCTTTCTTCATCGCACTTCACACTATTTATAAAGGCGAAAGTTGGTTTGTGTGTGTGTGTGTGTGTGTGTGTATGTATGTTTGTTCCTCCTTTACGCTGCTATTGAAGCGATTTGGCTGAAATTTGGAAAAAGATTTTGTTCTGGATTACAAATAAATAGGCTACTTTTCATCCCGAAAAAATCTATGGTTCCCGCGTCATTTGTGAAAAACTGTATTTCAGTCGCCCGCTAATATTTTTATCTTGGGCCACGGTAGTTACCACAAATAACAAACGTAATTCAGGGAGACATCAATTTACGCAGAATTCGCATTATTATTATTAAAGGTAATAAACAATAATACTCCTAAAAATATATGAGCCAAAATACATTAAAAACATATTATGAAGCGCGAAAAATATTCAAGACATAAAACTTAGACTCCATCATCATCTCCTTACCCTTATCCCACTTAAGTGGGGTCGGAAAAATATGTCAATCTTTTCCATTCGTCTCTATTACTCGTCAACTCATCATCCACTCACACAATATGTCCTCTTTACCATCCATCTATTCTTTGGCCTTCCTCTCTTTTTATGTCCTTCCACTTGCACATTCAACACTTCAAAATTTTATATCACTTACCTGTGATAAAATGGCATTATGTATCGTGCAGACATACCCGTCTACATAAAATCCGACCAGTTTTTCTAGTTTGAAAAAGTCAATTACAGCCAGATTATAGCCAATCCCGAAATGTCAATAGTAAAATCGTAATAAACAAGTTTGAATGGCGCGCAAAATTGAAGAGAACTCACCGCCACCGGGAACGTTGTAAAAAGGGAAGTGATTAAAAAGACATAACATTTTTTTTTAATAAAAAAAAAATTCTTTTGAACCTTCCATAATCACGACGGTGGAGTAAAATATGACGTCAGTAAAATTATAATGGGCCGGCTCGTAAACCGGCATTTGAATAGAAAAGTTACATATCAAAAATTTTCAGTGATCCGTGTTTTACGAGTGCGTCGTAACCGTGTACTTAAGTTGGGAAATAAAAGGACCCTCCAAGTTTCTGTTTAAAAATCTATACGGCCACGTGAGGGGAGATCAGCGCGCGATTTTATGCTTTGCCTACTACTTTTATCTGTTACGTACTTTGCATTAGCTTTGCATTAGCTTGGTCTACACGGCACTGATTCTCAACTATGTTTATGGGATAGCTTTAGCGTTTTCTATGATCTGTGATTTATCATCATCAGTTTATCCTTATCTCACTTAAGTGGGGTTAGCACATTATTATCATGTACCTAAGTAACCTAAGTATAACATCAGCTATCAGTGAAAAATCCTGTCAAAATCGGTCCAGCCGGTTCAGAGATCAACCGAAATTACAGAATGTCGACAAGTAGATAAAGCATTTACCTGTCGACATTCTTCGATTCTTTCAAGCTATACTTTTGAGGTAGTTAATTTTAAAATCTTCGTTATGTTTTGGCCATGTTCGAGATACAGAGGTCCAATTAATATTTTCGACTTATGAGGGAAAATATTTACCAAAATGAACTGTACGTAGGAGTCATTGATTATTTTTGACTAATGAAGGCTGGAAGTTTAAAAAAAAAAATTGAATTTTGGGTATTGAATGAAAAAGACCAAACACCTTTTTTACCCAACTACGGCGAAGACAAAAGGAAGATTAATGATTTTGGTAGTCAATTTATGTATATGTACTTTAGAGTTGTGGTGGTTTTCACCTTAACGAGGTTACACGTAAAGAGGTTAGGAATTATACCTACTGTATACCTATAGTGCAGATGTGTTTTACGAAAATAAACTCACATTTACCTACTTGCTATTATTATTATTATTGTAGTTTCATTGATTGTAATTTAATTATTAAAAGCATATTCTTAATTGGTTTCTCATGGCGCGTATATACCACCGAGTCAAACATCACAATGTCGTTTTAGAAATAACTCGCGGCAAGTTATAAATACAAAATGAGCTCCCTCAAGTAACTCGACTCCCATTGACGAATATAATAAGATTTACTTATGTTGAACTTGGCTGAAGAATGCAGGTGGAGTTACAATGAGGTCCCTCGGCTGTTCTCAGAGGACTATTTTAATAAGAAAAATGGTTTTTTCTTTACGTCGCCTTTCACCAAATTATTTTGTAACCAAAGACATATATTCGTAGAGACATACAGATCGTTAGGTTATACCAAAATATCAAGAAATATTTTTTAGCAGTCATGGCATAAATGAGGACTTTAGGTATTTTTTTAAAGAACATACATAAATTATAATTTGTAATGGTATAGGTACTCTATAAGTCACCACACACTCACACAAGATGACAGTTTTTTAAATTGTATATAAATTAAGAGTATGCTAACAGTAATTCAATTTTCTAAAAGTAACAGGATATCTGCGATCATTACTTGCGGCGCTGCCGCGGATCCCAGAAAAACGGTTCATACAAAATGGCACGAATTAGTGACGTCGTTGGCTCGCTGATCGTTAGATTTGTATGGGCGTTCAAACAAAATCACTAATATCTTTATAATTTGTGCGTTTATGTTTATAGTTCACTTATTAAAAATGTCACATTTATTGTAAGGAAGCTACAACTGTATAAATTTTCATCTAATTACGATAAAAAAAATTTAATAGATTTTGAAATTTTATAATCTTATTTATTTTGCAAATATCCAGACAATCTTTTCTTTTTATGTATAAATTAGTTAACATTGACCTTATGTACCCGAATGAATCATAAAAATCGATATATTCAAACCTAGTCATCATCCCCATTGTTTTTCGTTTCAAACTTTCTCCTTTGAAAAAAGAGATTTCTGTTCTACCATGAGACAAAAATTAGGCTGTTAATGGTTTTTTAGAAACGATCAATATTAACAATTATAATATAATGTATCACTATTTTATTATCAACCACAGTGATGCTTAATAAGTAGCTAGTTATCTTGGATTTCGTATATCAATGTGGTAACATAAATAAATGAACAGGAGGATCAAGTTGAATTAGAAAAGTGTAATAAAGAAATCTGTCCATTGAAGAGTTATGAGGGTTGTTCACAATAAGGAAGTCGAATGTACGGCGACAAAGACGGCAAGGTATCAAGGCGGAAAAGGGATCACTTTTTCCTTTTGATGTCGGCCCAATAAAGCACCTACTTACACGTAGATTTGACTATAAATGCGTTTTTTTGTGGTATTTGGCGGCATTACATGGCAAGCCCCAATTATTTTTAAGGAAACTTTAACAACCCTCCTCCATTAAAAAAAGTCAAAAGCATATATCCTTCCAAAAAACTGCTGAAACGATTTCTTATTGACAAACAGGTTGAATTCCAAGATCATGTGGCGGAGATTTCATTTTTACAATTCTGATTTTCTATGTAATATTTTGAGGTCTTTATGTTACCACCACTTTAATGAAATATTTGTATTATTATTAATTTTGTTTTTAAATATTTGTATTTATTGTTTATATATATTTAATTATCAAATACGAATGAATATGATGTTATATATCTATTAATGTTTTTAATATTTACCTATTTAGTTATCTATAATATGAGGAACAATGGTTTTCAATAAGAAAAAGTATACTTACGTGACTATCTTGCAGGTGATTTTTTATTTTAATCGTTAATTTAAATTCACCGTTATGTTTTATTTTTGTGTTTTTTTTATTAGGGTTCCGGTACGTAGTGCAGAACCAGGTCCTTGTAAGTATCAAAGACCTTATACTTACTAATATAATTATAAGTATAAGGTCTTTGGTAAGTATACTGTGTACTTGTAGTATCACTCGTGCACATTTTAATTTTAATCAATGTACTTATCTACCTAATTAGTTTTAATTTGGTTCTTATTTTATAATAGTTAACATAGGATGTTGTGTACGTGGCGGCACCTGAACTGGGTCCTAACTGAAAATCAGTGCTGCATACTTCTTTTTTGTGTAGGAAGTATGTGGCAAAATGCTGAGTTAGGGCCTTTTTGTAGGTTATGCCACATATTGCAAGGCATTCTTCTTTTATTGCTCCACTTTTTGCGTGGACAATTAGAATTGAATTTTAGAATTTAAGAATGTAATATGTGGCATTACTTAAAGATCTTTCTTTCTTACAGTATTCAGACCGTATCACAGAAAACATATGTACAAGCTTTAGTTACCAGTGTTAATTTTTTGTTCTTTGTAATTAAATCGCATCTTTAACCCCCGATACAAAAATAGGGTGTTATAAGTGTGACGTGTCTGTCTGTCTGTCTGTCTTTCTGTGGCATATCATAGCTCCCAAACGGATAAGGCGATTTCAAATATTTTTTTTTTTATCAAAGGTAATTTATTTGCGTGTGTTTTTAGACATATTTGATGAAAATCGGTTGAGCGTTTAAAAGTGGTGGGGGTGAAAGTGGGGAAGAATAAATGTCTGCAAATATACTCCAATGAGGTCCCAAATTAAAGCGCACCTAGAATATTGAAACTTGATCGAGAGTGTAATTAATAATATCATAACATTCGGGGGATTTAAAATTTTCAAATTTTATGTTATTGAAAATATTACTCGGTGCAATATGAAAAATCATGTTCCGAATCGCCATATATTTTTCATTAGGGGATTGGCTGAAAAATCGTGTTCGTTTATCTTGTCATCATATTTGTGTGATGTTACGGCAAATTCAAATTCAAATTTAATTTATTTCAATTAGGCTTAGTTTACAAGCACATTTGTCAAATAATGCCATGATTTAATGGTGGTAATTAAAGTCGAAAACTTAAAATAATAATAAAGTTACAAGGCAGCTTTATTAAGGTCAAATGCAAAACTAGCATCTCTAAGAATAACGAAACATAACACTTATTAACTCAAATCACGTGGAGACAATAAAATTAATTGTTAAAGAAGAAGGTTAAACCACTAGGTCGTTGACCGTATTATGGTTAATATACATGTTTAGCATATCTGGGATTGGTTTAAGGATAACTGACGTTGCGGATCAATGACAATACTAGTTACTAATAGATTTAACTCGTCGGTTAAATATGCGGTTGTTTTATATTGAGAGTCTAGAGAGCCTGAAATTTTGTATACACGTTAAATTTGGATGACAATGCACGATATGTTGTTACATAACGGCATTCTACATCCAATATGGCGGACCACCTAAGATAGCGAAATAGTTATTTTTAATACATTTCTACAATATGGGTATCAAATAAAAGGGATTATTAATAGTAATTTAAAAATATGAACCGACTCAGAGACCTAGCCAGCGATAATTATAAAATAAATATAAATCAAAAGCAAAAAAACGCTCTAATTGCTCTAAAAAAAATATTTTTTTTTTAAATTCAACTATCAATATACCTTATTATATACAATTTATATAATAATAAAATCTTGTCACGCAATGTGAAAATATACTAGTACCAATTTAATTATGTAAATTGATCTGGTAACTTTATTATATTTTCAATTTCAATTGAATTAAGTACCTACTGATAAGTAATTAAACCTCTCGACAAGCATTGTTATCCTCTGTCTGGACGTCTGGACTTTTGGAGTCTGCTCACGAAGCCATCGTTGTAAAAAGTATACCTTGTACATATGTTTTCTGTGACTCTACTTAAAGCACAGAAAACATATAGATTATAGTTGCCTAATTTAATTACCTATGAAGTAATGACGTAAATCATTCAGCTATTATAAAATGACGAAGGTCTGGCAATGACAGGCTCTTAGTTAGTGACTATTAATTGTTCGCAAGTGTTGCACCTTGAACTCGTTTAAGAAGATTAGCTATTGATAATGTTTGTTCTAAAGATTATAGTGTTACTCGTACGTCTTCTAATAATGAACTTCAAGTTCTGTTAGGCTATTCGAGAAGACAGTGGCTTTTAGAAGTTGAAAGTCAACTTATTCGACTATCAATGGTAGGTATTCCATAGTAAATATGCCATGAAATACTTTTTGGGATCCATCAATGAAGTTGCTAAGTCCTCCTTGCGTCTCACCTATTCCACATTACTGAGGGTCGTGACCCCTAACACAAGCTTGCTTCTTGACGATGTCGCGCCATGTGGCTCGGCTTTTCGCAACTTACAGAGACGTGTACCTTGGTGTCGATAAACTTGCTAATTAACATTAAATTATGTAAAAAAAGCTCGACTGACTTTATCGACTTTGTCTTACATCGAGATAGCGTCTTTACTATAATGGTTAATTTGTTTATCACGTAAAGATGTGTACCAACACTTCTTTGTTTATTGATGACTAGCGAACGCCCGCGACTTCGTCCGCCCTTGGACATCTTTAATCCAGCCCTTACAGTAGTAACGCTGTAAAAATGGAGTAACTTCTCCCGTTTTTCCAATATTTCCCTTTACTGCTCTACTCCTATTAATTGTAGTGTGATGAAAAGTATACTATAACCTGCCCAGAAGTATGAAGAATATGTACCAAGTTTCGTTAAAATCCGTAGAGTATTTTTTGTTTCTATAACGAACATACAGACAGACAGACAAAAATTTTATTGATTGCATTTTAGGCATCAGTATCGATCACATATCACCTCCTGATTAGAGTTATTTTGGAAATATATTTCATGTACAGAATTGATCTCTCTACAGATTTATTACGAGTATAAGTATAAATAAACTAGGTGATAAACTAATTAACCATTCTTAATTACAAAACCAATTATTATTATCGTTTAAGGTTGAACTAACTTAAAGAGTTGTGAAGACTGAAGACGAATATGTAGATTTTTATCATTAACTTGTTGTTTTTGTTTCTTTTCTTGAAACTTTTAGCCTTTCCAAGTTCGCTTTAAGACGAAGTTTACAGCAATTTGTCTTAAAACTGTGGTTTATTTTTAAATAACTTCTTTCGGGGAACCGCGCTGCAAAAATCATATTATTTTATCCTGGACTCCCTTGTTTTACGGTTTTTTCATTGCAGCCACTTTATGAGTATGGTTGGGCGGTATTCTTCTTTTACAACCAAGTAACAGTATTCTGAGAGTCGAAGATCGCGTGTTTGATACTAATTAAGTCTCCTGTACAATGGTACAATAAGGTTTATTCATAAAACTTTTAAACAATATAGCTCTTATGTTTTTAGCAGTAAGTACTAAGATGTTGTCATGTCGTCGGCTATACACTGTCTGTCTGGGTATGGAGAGTTATTCGTTTCTTACGGCGTTTTTATAGCTGTTTCGTAGCTCCTCTGCATTTACATGTGCTGATTGGAGCAAAATGGCAAAAACATTGGGTGTTTATGGTTTCACAACTGTAAGAATGATTTGCTTTTGTTTTACTTCGTTTGCTTTTTTGTGATCAGCGAAAATTGAGTGTAGACTCGTAAAGTTAGCAAGTTTAATAGAATTACACTTTAATATACCGTTTCTTATGCAATTAGAAGATAATTTCTTACTTTATTTTATCATATTTGTTTTCAAATAGACATAGAAGAGCGTTTTGTGGCGGAGCTCTGGCAGATAATGATTTTCCATTTATCATCGGTCATTTGATTGGTCTGACATTATAAGTAGTATAAAAAAATATATCATGTCCACAGATTAATCAATAATAGGCAGATAGAGCGAACAAGACTGTGTCGTCGCCGCTCCAAATACAAAATTCAAAAACGAATACATTCACGAGTCAGTACGACACGAAGAGTCGCATCAGTAACTTTCAATATTATTCAAGAAAAATGGCGTCTTATGTTTTTAAATATTTTAAAAACTGTTCACACAAACTAAAGAAATAAAATAGAGTATTTTTATTGGTAATTTAAATGATTATTATATTCATTTACGTGATTGTTGTTAGTGTTAAATTTTGAAATACAAATTATGAAAAAAGTTTGTATACGCGGATGTCAAGACGTTTGGGGTTTTATGGGTTTCACCGGCTTCACCACGGTGCGTGTAAAGACTCATTCTGTATGATCTTTATTCTGTGATTATGTCCTGAAATGTCAAGAAGTGGTTCTAATTTAGATTTCAAGCTGTGGCCAACACAGCTGCTAGTAAAAATCCAATTTTCTTCATCCCATATACAAAATGTGAACGCGTGGAATATATTAATGAACACAATTAGTACAAACATCAAGTTGGGAACAAATCGGTCGTCGCGCCATTCTATTCCTGTTCCTGACATCGCCGCGGGCGACTTTGTCGAAGACACCATCTTGTAATTACTTCCACTTATATTTTCCCGTCATCGTCACGATTAGTTTACCGAAACGCCCTTATATGTCAGCTGTCGCGTGAAACGAAAATAAACTTGGAATAACATTTTGGCTTTTATAATATCTTATATGAATTTTTAAGCCCACAACTGCTTATAAATGTCTTCATGTACTTCAATTTACTTGGGAATCATTAAAATGTACTTGGTACTAAAGGTGGTTTATTTTTGAAAAATCCATGTAACGTTGTAGTATAAGATCAAATCACATTGCAGAACCAGTTTTTGTAGGCGAGATAATCCTTATATATTCTTTTTTTTTATTATTTACAAGATAGCCCTTGACAACAATATCACACGATGGTAAGTGATGCATGGTGCATGAAGATGAAGATGGAAGCGGACTAAATTTTAGGAGGAGGATGAAAATCCACACTCCTTTCGGTTTCCACAGGGCATCGTACCGGAACGCTAAATCGCTTAGCCGGTAAGGTGGTAACTAGCCACGGCCGAAGCCTCCCACCAGCCAGACCTGGAACAATTAAGAAAACCTCAATCGTCCCAGTCGGGGATCGGACCCAGGACCTCCGTCTTGTTAATCCACCGCGCATACCACTGCGCCACGGAGGCCGTCAAAAAATGTTAAAGTTAAAGTTAAAGGTTTGACCAAAAGTTTGTATCTAATCTGTAATCTTTGTCAGCCTGCCAAAATAGTTAAAGATACTTGCTTTTAAAACATTGTGAAAACCAATAAAATTTCCAGAAAATAATTATTGTTACACAACTTGTTCTGCGAAGTAAATCTGCATAAATTAATACAAGGCGTAGGTCAATAAAATATGAAATTAATTACTGCTACTTGCAGAATATACGTTAATCAATTGTTAACATGCTAAATTTCGATAGCACTCACGAAAAATTACATTCCCATGCGACGTGACTGGCCCTTGAACCTTGCGCGAAGATGTTATTGATGACTACGAGGATGATATTTATATCTTTGTTTTTATAATAAGTATATTTATTTGTACTAGCGGACGCCCGCGACTTCGTCCGCGTGAAACCTTACTACTACCCCTGCCCCTAGCATACCCATATTCGGCTCACTGCTTGTGAGCCGAATATGGGTTGATAATGATGATGAAAATGATGACCGACGAGGCAGAGATACTCTAAGATCAGTGGTGATATAAACAAGCCATCAAAACTTTCTGTATAACGACCGACACTCGAGTCACTACTCACTCGCAAGTATATTTATCCAGCCCCTGTACAAACAAATGCGTTCGACAATCCATTTCATAATTTAGCACATAGTCATCAGCCCAAATGAACACTGACGTAACTCGGTAACCAAGAACGCAAGAAATAATATTTTCTCGGCTCAGATTTATACGCCACGCTTGTCACTGTGCAAGATTTACGCCGTATCTGTCAAGTTTGAGGGGTTTCCAACTAAAAAAAATTAAATACAGGACATATTGTATTAGACTAACCAAAAATATAAAAAAGAAACATTAATCGGGGTCACCGCAGTATAAGATGACTGTGCTTAGCATTCTAACAGAAGAAATTAGTTTTATCTTTTTTGCAACTTGGTTGGGTGTTTTATTTTTCTAGCCATGCTATAAATAGGTAATAAATATAAACATGGCATGTTCAATACAAAAAAATTGTACAAAGCTACTGGATACTAAAACAGTGCTAGTGATGTCTTGGCGCAACGAAATAACTGCCAAATAGCCAAAGAAAATAACAAAAATATTGTTAAAAATAGGATCTTACAAAGAGTTGTAGTTTTCAGCTACCAGAACGTGGTAGATCAAAACAACAAAGAAGTGATGACTAACATGCATTCTATGTTTGTTTGAAAAAAAAAAAACAAAAAAAAGAGACCACTTAGAAGGAGGAAAATCTTGCATTTACATTTCAGATTCTTTGGAGCTTGATATGGGAAAAGTTAAACAATACATGAAGCATTTTATTATAGGTATAATAAAATATCTTCAGCCTTTCTGGAGGTAATAACTATTTTAGCTATGTTTTAAATTTGTACAGATGTAAGTAGTAGTATGAAAATTTATTAAAAATTCTTCATCATTTTGTATGAAAACATTGAAACCTGGCTGAAAATTAATACATCCATCTTAATTAGAGACCGAAGTATATAAATGGTCGATCTAACACAGTAGATGTCAAAGATCGACAGTTATTACAATCACTGTCCAATTGGCAGGTGACCCATTTTATTTCCCGAGACGTCTGCCAGCTTGTACAGAAAGTGGGATAGAGACGAGACATCAATCACTAGCTACTTTGTTGTTTAAGAGATAGGTGCCAATGGACAGGCGCCACGGCGCTTTGAAAACGAGAAAAATATCATTTTCAAAATATTTTTACAATTTGGGTGGCAATTTTATATGGTGACCATTAAAAGCTTACAAGTGTGTTATTTTTTTCTGTAAAAACGTAATTTTTTTTCAGTTTTGTAAGCAACGAAGAATATATGAAACGCCATTTGTATATTATGATATTTTAATATATGGCGCTACAAATATGCCTAGAGTTCATGCGCTGCTGGTAATCGAACTTATTACATACTTATTGATTAATTATTACAGTTCGTGCGCTGTAGCATGGTGAGGTTGACAGTTGCCTGTATGACGTTCATAATACATACTATTATCGTGAATCGCAGCAAACTTTCAAGAGCGAAACGAACTGTCACTGGTTACGTCCTTTACTCTCGAACTCTTGTCACTCAAAATTGGTATTTAGTAGTCAATTAGTGGCAGAAGAACTACAAGAAATGTCCCAAGAAAATAGGAAGTCTGCGGTAACTAGTCAACTTAGACAAAGGGGGTTTTGTGCTTTGGAAATCGCGCGAACATGATGTCATGCGTTCAGAAGTTGAACACGTCTCCTAATTAATAGTATAGCTTTTACGGCCGGCTAGAGTAATATTTTGGGATCAGTTTCAAAGAAAAATAAGAAATATTCGTGTCACTCAACGGAGTTTATGGCCCGTTATTTATTGTGAACGTCCGAAACCGAAACATTAATGTTACTGAGAACAAATTCTTTGTTTTCTATAGTATTTGAGTATAACGAGTCGTCTAAGTTTGAACTTATAAACAGTCTTTTATGCCTTTCATGGTGAGTTATTTTAAGAAAAAGAGCCGAACTTTTCCCTCAATTGAACAAAAGCTGAAGAATTCTTTTTTGTAAGACAGACTTTTTGTGAGTAAAAAAGTTGTTGGAGTATTAAAAAATACTGTGAAGATTAATCTTTAAAGTACTTCACATCTGAAGGATTTAATAATGTCCAAATACAAAACTTTCTTATTTTGTGACGTAGGTACACTTACTTGGCAGATTTTCTTCATCGTAAAAAGAAAATATTTGGTATTCGTAAGTAATACCTATCTATCTTATTAGAGTTGATATAATATATCATTGTTAACTTGCACGAGTAAGCTATTTGACAGAATAAACAGATTGCAGATTTAATTTCAAGTAGAATACTAAGTGAAACATTTTACCTCACTGTCAGCCTATTATAATACGAGTATATAGGAAAAGGGATATGGAGCTTAGACCCTATACACTGCTCCAATGTGAGTTGGTGAGCTACTTTTTTCTAACAATATGGATAAAGTATTAATTGCAGTTCGAAATTATTGGAACACTGGCCCTGCGGTTTCATCGGCGTAGATCTCGTTCCCTCGGGAATATCTCGGTATAGAAGTAAACTAGACTAACTAGAGCAGTAATAGCCCAGTGGATATGACCTCTGCCTCCGATTCCGGAGGGTGTGGGTTCGAATCCGGTCCGGGGCATGCACCTCCAACTTTTCAGTTGTGTGCATTTTAAGAAATTAAATATCACGTGTCTCAATCGGTGAAGGAAAACATCGTGAGGAAACCTGCATACCAGAGAATTATCTTCATTCTCTGCGTGTGTGAAGTCTGCCAATCTGCATTGGGCCAGCGTGGTGGACCATTGGCCTAACCCCTCTCTTTCTGAGAGGAGACTCGAACTCTGCAGTGAGCCGAATAAGGGTTGATGACGACGAGAAGTAAACTATTAGCTCTTCAATACTAAAAACAATAATTCTGGTTCCTTCAGCAATTCTGGATATAAAAATTATTTAAGCCTTGTTTTAAATATTACAAAGGCGAAGGCTTAGGAAAGTGGATTTGTTTCATACTTATTTAAAATCTGTAATATTCAATCAGATTTTCAAATATAAACTAACAAACTTTAAGAAGCGTACCGAGCTTGAAGACAAAAGTCTTCGAACAGTTTTTTTGAAGACAAAATTCTTCGAACAGAGCGTGTTGCAAATGATGACCTATGGTTCCGAGACTTGGTCGCTAACTATGGGACTCATAATGTTCAGAGTCACACAGCAAGCGATGGAACGAGCTATGTTATGAGTATCTCTGCGTGATCAAATCTGAAATGAGGAGATCCGCAGAAGTACCAAAGACACCGACATAGCTCAACCAGTCGCGAAGTTGAAGTGGCAGTGGGCGGTGCATATTGTTCGAAGTGCTGATGGACGTTGGGGTCCCAAGTTGCTAGAAAGGCGACCTCGCACTAGAAAACGCATTGTAGATCGACCACCCACCACGTGGACAGACGACATCAAGCGAGTCGCAGGGATTCGCTGGATGCAGGCGGCTCAGTATCGTGATGTTTGGAAGTTTCTACAAAAGGCCTATGTCCTGCAGTGGACGTCTATAGGCACAACAATGTGATGAGCATGCCGAAGCAGGCTGTGGAATATTGACTACACACTGAATTGCTATTTTATCAAACTAGGCTCACATCTCGTATCAACGAGTACGTAAAAATTTAGTGACGATTTAGACGATATAATTCGATTAATCAAATACTTAATCATCAATTACCTGATGTGTATGTTCTTTAAGTTCAACAAGGAATGGTGTTGTCTCGCTAAATTCATTTCCTGGCTTAGTGGTTTCCTTTTCTTCAGATTTGAGCAAAATTACTAATTCTACTACTTCCTAGCTTAGTAATGTAGCTAGTATAGAATCATCTCTGGCAGATATGTCTTACAAATTAGTCATTTTTATCAGCTCACATCAAATTAAAAGTTAATTTAACATTATAAAAACAATGTAAAAATATTACATGTTATCAAAACTCAAGCATAAAGCAACACTCAAGTTGACAATACTGATGTTTTCTTATGATTTATGAAATGACTAAACATCATAACTTGATGTTGCTACTTTAAAATATCAGGCCATGTCTCAACTCTCAAGGGCCTGCTTTAAAAATGAAATAAAAAAAAAACAGGAAAATACAAAGTACTCAAAATTGCTATACCATCTGCAAATGCGTTGGAGCAATTAACGAATCTATGTAGAAGAGTGGAAAATCTGCTTTTTATTTTTAATTGACTTGAATCAAATTACAAGATCTATTATTCTACCTAGGTACGTAGGGTTAAGGTTAATGTTAACGTACGTCTTCAAAGGGTCTCTTAAACCTATACCCACGTCACAAGAGAAGAACTTTGTTTAGAGTTTTTCTCTACCACGCAATGAATCTGGCACCCACGCGGTGAATCCATGGATTGCTAAAATATTTGTCTCGTTAAATTCTATGCGTAAAAGCTACAACTTCGATAGTTATGACTCAATTATTTATTTATTTATTAATTGCTGCGGTACACACGGTTAATATTAATCAAGACTCAGAAATGTGAGTAAGTGTACATGATAGATACGTGATCAACTTATTTTTTTAAACTTCACTTCAAAGGCAGGCCCTTAAGACAGATGAGATCGTGCTGGAAAATCTATTTATGTATCGAGATTGTCAACTAACGATATCGTGGTATGAGTATTAAAAAAAACCGTTTCTATCAGACAAAGAGTATTTCTACTATGACAACAATACGTGTTGTTTGCACGAGTGGATTTAAATTTAAATTCAAAACAAGGAATGTCAGATTTTATCTGTGCACATGTAAGATTGTAGCTACATGATTTCTACCCGTGTTAGACCGAGTGCCAACGATGGCCAGACCGTTGCAATACCTCATTTTAGAAAGGTTGAACATTCATCAGCCTATAGTCCTTCTATAGGTAGCCAATTGTGAAGTTTAAACTATGGTGGACTACGGCTCGCTTCGTTAAACATCGTCAAAGATTTTTTAAAGAGAACTTTAAGGGCTTCTAGCGAAGGGTCTAGAAGCTAAGCGTTTGGTTCTAAGAGGAATAATTCCTCATGATATCCTAGAAAAAATGTAAAACAAAAACGTGTTATACTTGGGCAATTGAGGATCTGGACCCTTGAAACCTGCTATCATCCAAAGTCACCATGGTCTATACTTTATGATTAGCTATTGTTCTTATGAGAGTAGTAGTCAGTGGCGTAGACAAGGTTTTTCTCCTAACATACAGGTACCTAATTAATCTGGGTATGCATTTATATGCATCTATGAAGTGCACGCTACTGGGAGCAATGGCTGACAAACTTTCAGCCTTCCGAGAATGAGGTACATCTGGCTGTAGCAGTCGCTCAGTCCATGTATTGTAAACACAGTAATTGGATATGACGCCTCGGCGTGTTTTAATAAAAATATAACACATTTCTATTAACATGACACTACGAATATGTTGTTTTTTGTATGCTATGCTATTTTTTAGTATAATCAAAAATGTATGTCCTAACCTATGTCAGTCTGATTAATGTTTTTTTTTATTGAAATAGAAGCTAATATTTCTAAACATAAAAACATAACGAATCTATTTTATCTGGTTTTAGATTTCAGCCAAAACTGACATGTTGTAGTGCTTTGTTTAAAAACATGGAATAGGATTTCAAACTAAAAATTCTTTAAACTGAACTTCAAATAGTAGTGATTAAAGCTACTTATGTACCATAGACTACACCCATACGCTGCGGCAGGTTATACAGAAGGCGAGTATAAGCCACTATGCTTAGCGTTTGTTTGAGAAAGCCTTCGATTCGGTGGAAACCTGGGTTGCGCTGTGTCAGTCTGTATTAAGGATCAAACTACGAGACCAATCCAATTGCAGCGAGGAGTGCGTCAGGGAGATGTGATCTCTCCGAAGCTATTTACCGCTGCTTTGGAAGACGTCTTTAAGTTTCTGGATTGGGACGGACTTGGCATCAATGGCGAGTATATCACTTAACTGGGGTTTGCGGGCGATGTAGTCATCATGGCAGAGTCATTCAGACAAACAGACAATATTATGCCAACTAATAATATTTTTTTATTTAATTTTTATAGAAGATACGTTGGGTTTTGAAGCTTTTGGAAGTTTGAATAATAATATATATTGGCAAAGGTGGATTAAGCCAAAAGCATTGACGTATCTAGGATTATTTCCTAGGGTGGACCTGGCCACTGACATCAAGTAATAGATCCTTTCGGTAGCCCAGAATCCTAGGGTGGGCACAGGTACATACTAGTGTGGGCAACCAATATACACCTAAGTTCCAGTACGATTTAGTGTAGAAACTAATTAGGATGTATTGTATAAACCAACATAATATGGCAATGAACTACCATTTATGACCATACTATTAGTAAAAATAAATTAACATTTCAATAGACAACATGTCAAGCGCTAACATGTAGTCGAATATAATACAGCGACAGTCGTAATTGGGTACGTTATCAATATTATCCACGGATTACATAAAAATACATATCGGTAACATTATAACAAACCACCTGCTACTACGAGTATTAGAATGTATTAACAATATTTTTATCTACGTACTTAACGTAGTTTATTAGACGTTTCATTAATTAAGCAATACGTTATTAAAAATATAAAAAATATCTATAGAGTATTGGTTCGAACACCTGCCTTTTAATACAAGAAGCCGATGAAATTGGTCTCAAGGTAACTATTAAAATGTGTTCTAATAAAGTAATGTATAAGTCCCTCATTAGAAAACATAGTTTTATAGAGTTACTAAAAGCTAGCTTCATACAGATACTGTTATGACTGTAAATTCTGTATTTCAAGATCCTTTGTTAAAGATTCTGTCCTATTTCCAAATGACGTATTACGTAATGATTCTGTCCTGTTACATTGTAAAGGTTTCTTTGTATTTATTTATTTTTGTGTGTGTCGTTTTACAAAGAGTATTCCAGATAAATGTTTCGAAGAAGATGGCGTTATTTTATAACTTTTATTCGTATTTTTCTATTTTATAATCAAATTGCAAATAAATTGAGAGCCAAGACTTTAGTGATTTTATTAAAGCTGATAGCAAGACTTTTGTAATTATGTTAAAGTTTGTCAGCTCATGCTGTAGGTATGTGCAGTAGAAATAGACAGGTATAGAGATCGAAATTGCAGTTTTTCTAAAACGACGGAAGTCTGGGTATACGCCGCATACCATCATACAGACTCTTTTTAACTTTAAAGACAAATTAGTAAGTACTTCAGCTTGCCGAAATTGTCAGAAAATATTGGGGATTATTTGAGGTATTACAATCTTCAAAATAAAAAGAAATAACAGTGCTTGTAGTTCGAGAACAAAAATACTTAACCCTCCTATTCTCTCAGATTACGCTTATATCGATAAATTTTCGAAATGCTTATTCTTTTGTAATATGCAACTAAGTATGTTATGTTACTAATTGATAATTGTGATTATACTTACATACTCAACAGCATAAGAAGCTCCTTGCTCGTTTAGGCTTATTTGGTGCGCTTAAATAAATCTAAAAAAATATTTTCAGCTACTCAGCTCAAAACTCACATTACAGGTTTCAAACGCAGAAAGAAACTCGATGAAACTGTGCACTGTGACCCTTAACAAAACATCTAACCAATTGCCAATCAAAGCAACGAAAGCAACTCGGGTTTCCAATTAAAAATTCATAATGATAACAATTAGCACTTAATTTCCCGTCTAGACATTAACAGCCACAAAGGCTAAAGCTGAGTAGGTATTTATAAGGAACTAAATTCCATTTTAGTATATAAAATAAATCAGCGTTGTTGGGTTCGTCGAACTGAAACTTGGAACAATCGAGCTGAGATGTAAATTAAATCGAGTGGCTGGGGATAGTGTTACCACATAAAGAACCTTTTTTTCGGGATTTAACTTTCCTCATGGGACGCATTATCTGAAATTCAATCTGTTTTATTTTGCATATTATTTTTTGAAGAACGAAAATAAAATTATGTTGTAACAATTATTATTTTAATGTTGCTATTTAAAGTAACTTTTTTTTTTAATATTATATACTTAAATTGTTACAGTTACAATTTATTTGGTGTGAAAGAGATCAAGCTAAAACCATACGTGCCCTTCTCTTCTCGGCTTCCAGTTACTCTTTCTCTATGAGGAATACGGAAGTCGATGCATTTCTTGATGTTGCGCAAGCTTGGCTTGAACAACGAGAAAAGTTGGTTGGAACACCTCCGCCATATTGCAAGTTTCTTTTTTTTTTTGCGTGTCTTCATTATCCGTGCATTTTAAAATTAATACAACTGAGTTTTGAAGTGAAATTAATTAAAGATTACAATTGAAAAATTAAAACTAACTGAACTTAATGTTAACGTGAATGCTATACTTTATGTAGGTTGAATTTTTGGAATATTTTAATTTTGATATACTATAATAGATATGACATAAATCATAAACAATCAATGTACCACCCTTGGCCCGCAGGTCTGTGGGGTTCGATTCGAAGTAATTGTTTTAATATATTAAAGTGCTGCGTTTTCGGAGGCGTAGGTACATGGATGTGCATGTTTATATGCAATTATTTGACTAATTTACATTATTGAGGGTAACCATTTTATTTTGGTGGTTATAATATACTTCGACAATATTAATAAGTTTTGAAAATTTACCTATATTCCTCTTAAACACATCTATACTAATATTATAAAGCTGAAGAGTTTGTTTGTTTGATTGAACGCGCTAATCTCAGGAACTACTGGTCAGATTTGAAAAATTCTTTCAGTGTTAGAAAGTCCATTTATCGAGGAAGGCTATAGGCTATATTTTATCCCCGTATTTCTACGGGAACGGGAACCACGCGGGTGAGACCGCGCGGCGTCAGCTAGTCAGTAATAATTTTTGTTCTCATCACCAATAAACCACGCATAAATGAGAAAAAAGTTTGTAAAATTACAGCCCAAACAGATGTATTTGTCATAAATAAACTGGTAAATAATATTATTAAAAAAAAACGTAGATTTTGTGATCTAGAAATTCCAATCCATTGATTTGTACCTATTTGGGATTGCTTTTCTGAAAAATACTCACTGGGTTATGGTAACAAAATAACCTGGGTCCTAAATAATAAATAGTTAATAAGTGATTGTAGCAACACATTCTGGGAGAGTCCTGGAAACTTCAGACACGTGGAAAACTTAGCCAGAGGCCCTGGAATGGCTGGGATTCGCCCGGGACTCTCTTAACATGTTCCCAACGAGTTCTTTTTAGTTTTCTAACAAGTTTCTCAAAGTCTCAAGCGTTTGTCACTTAGAGTGGACAGCGAAATCTCATACTTACAAACTTTTCGACGAGTGTTCTAGACACGTGTGGATGAATTAGTTGTCAACTGTGGATTTAGGGTCTGTTGAAGAGCAATTCAAAGGATTCTGTAGATATTTGAAAGTTGAAAGTTGAAAGTCGATAGATACGAGTAAGTTATATAACAACCCCGGTATCCGTCTTGTACATATACTTATTTAAATTAAATATTATAGAGTGTTATTTGTAATAACGTGGTTTTCTATCGATAAAAGAATTTTCATAATCAGTTCAGTAGATACAGAGATTACCCCTTACTAAGATAAATAAAGTTTTCCGCTTGTATTTTTTTAATATGGTCATAATAAACCATTTTAAAATCCTCACGATGGGCTGTTTAATTTGATACCCATATTGCAGTATTATATTTTTTTGCCTCGAGTTTATTAAGTCTCGTCTCAGCCATCGTGTTAGTTTTTTTATGATTTCACCTATCTAAGAACACAGGGGTTATTAAGACGAATCTAACGATATCTTAAATACGTAAACCCGTTTAGCGGTTTGGAAGATATGGTAATAAACATACGCGCGAAATACATAACCCTTCTCGGAAGTCGGGTAATAAACTACCTCATAGGCCCAATGTTTAACTTATGAGACTTCGTATTATGAGGTTCTCGGTTCGAGTCTTGCATCGGACTGATATACTGAGTTTTCTTTCTACCGAGAAATTTATAGTCCTCTGGACCTACGGACTACGGTAAACATTTTAAAGTGCATTGTAATGTATAAAGCACACATTACGTAACCAGTGTACCCAAGTGATTATACGGACGCAGAGAAACTTTAAAATTTTGCATGCGCCCTACCAAGCTATAGGATGAGCAAATAAATCATTTTCTCCGCAAGGCTCTTGCCCAACCATGAGAACAAAGCCAATATTTGGACAAGAACAATTCGCATAGGTATGCCTGAGGTAACCGTTTTAGTAATTTCGGCGGCCACTTTTCAGCCGAATATCCAATATGCAGACTATCGGATACGCGTAAAGTTTTTTAAAAATAGAACCCTTTTAGGAAAATTTTCATCCATTTCCGTAACGATGCATCCGGGAAATAATACCAAGAGTAGTATCTGTTGTCAGTTAAACAAGCCGTACTAATAGGTACATTTTTTTTTATTCTTTACAAGTTAGCCCTTGACTACAATCTCACCTGATGGTAAGTGATGATGCAATCTAAGATGGAAGCGGGCTAACTTGTTAGGAGGAGGATGAAAAATCCACACCCCTTTCGGTTTCTACACGACATCGGAACGCTAAATCGCTTGGCGGTACGTCTTTGTCGGTAGGGTGGTAACTAGCCACGGCCAAAGCCTCCCACCAGCCAGACCTGGACCAATTAAGAAAACCTCAATCGGTCCAGCCGGGGATCGAACCCAGGACCTCCGTCTTGTAAGTCCACTGCACATACCACTGCGCCACGGAGGCCGTCAAAAGTGTATACATAGATACTTAAGTGGCTTTTGTTTATTGTTTAAGTTTTCTTTTCTGGACGTAAGCAGTAAGCTTTATTATCAGTTTAAAATGCATTGAAAATTCAGTTAAGATAAGAAGGACAAATTAAAAAATACGCATAGGTAAGTCTGATGTCTGGAATCTGTATGGTCTTCGATTGAATCCCCTTACACAATGTGGTAGAAGGTAAAAATGTCAAAAAACAAAGCACACTTTATTCTTAGTTAGTCCCCTAATTTACATATTATTCATATTTCACAAGCCACAACAATATGACGACATTAAAAGTAAAACGTAACTTGTAAGGTTAAGTAACACAAATATGGGGGAAAATAAAATATTTAAACATAGGAAAGCGCGGATAAATCATAACAAAGTGCTCTAATGCCCAATGTGACCCGCTGACTTAGTTTTAGGGTGGAGTGTGACGTCATAGCTTACCCCTGCAGAATGAGATCATCGTTCTTAAGTGCTATTTTGCTCTGTCAAATAGTACAGGCGTTTTGTTTTAGCGGCTTATCTTGCTACTAGCTGGCGCCGCGCGGTTTCACCAGCGTGGCTCCCGTTCCCGTAGGAATACGGGGATAATATATAGCCTATTGCCTTCCTTGATAAATGGGCTATCTAACACTGCAAAAAATTTTCAAATCGGTCCAGTAGTTCCTGAGATTAGCGCGTTCAATCAAACAAACAAAGAAACTCTTCAGCTTCATAATATTAGTATAGATTAAATACTAGGACGATCCAATTATTGTTTAATGAAATGAAAGAAAAGGTCGTTTAGATTGCCTCGTTGGTTTAGTGGTTAGCTTACGAATCACGAAGAGGTTTTTTTTATTTTTTACAAGTTAGCCCTCGAATATAATCTCACCTAATGGTAATTAATGATACAATCTAATATGGAAGCGGGCTAACTTATTAGGAGTAGACTGTAGAATGAAAACCCACACCCCTTATGGTAACTAGTTTTTGGGTCGGGCTAAGATTTACCTACTAAGTTTCTTTCTCCCTAGAAATTTTCAGTGCAATTTCTGAGCCCGTAGTTGGGAAATTGGTGATGTTACTACTACACCACCGTTCCTAGAAGAGCTCGTAAAACGGACGGGTTCGACGAACGTTTAATACTCTAACATTGTCACCTTGAGCCCGCCAATCCGCAATGGAGCAGCATGGCGGGTCCATAACTCCTGTACTTTAAAGAGGAAGTCCAGTCCTGCTGGCCCTGATTTAGAGTAGGCAAAATGTTTCATATTTCTTTCAATCTTAGGCTATCATTATAGATATCTTAGCTATTATTACACCTTATTTATACTAAAGTTTGTAATGAATGCGATAAATTGTAGAGAAATAGACAACGCGTCGTCCAATTGCGTTGGAGTTGTCCTAGATTTATCTAAGTACCAAAAGAAAGAAAAAAAGATATAGGGGTACTTTTGATTGAGCCGCTATTGGTTGAAATTTGTGCATTTCTCTTCACGCAATAATATTGTTGGTCGCATGTTAGCACTACTGGTGTTCGATATTTAAAATAACAAACTGTCCTGTGTCTGCTAGTACAGAATAAATAAATTACATTGACGATGTAAAATTTTCGACTTCTGATTCCGACCCGGATATAAAATGTCATTTGCGAAATGTTGTTTGCATTCGTTGTAAATATAAAACCCATTTTGAGGCCCGCTTGTACGGATTTAAAATCAAATAACAATATTAAACGCGACAGCATTAATTTTAGCGCCAGTACGGTTTGAACTCACATTGGTGACTTTTGCACACTGAAGACTTTTTGTCTTAGGTAAGTTCTTTGTCTTAGGTAAAATGAGGATATTCAGAAATCTATTAAACTAGCTAGCCATATTGTTGTAAGGTAGTAGATAATGTATTTAAAATTCTAAATTCGTCTATTTTAAAGTAGGCTTAGATAACAAGCGCTTTTGGAATACCAATTTTAAAGTAGGCTTAGTTTTTAGAATGTCAGGTTTATGTTTTTGTTGTGACTATAGTGACTTTACCACCGTTTCAGAAGGTAGGTTCTGTTAAGAAGAGCTGGCAGGAAACTCAACAGTATCTTTTTTTAAAAATAACGAGTTATTTATTATTGTAATAAATATATATTTATTAAAACTCACAATCCTATTATATATTTGGTTGGACTCCAAAGATATTTATTTGTAAGTAGGTGATTTAATCTTATTCGGAAAATATACGATTTTTTTCATTTGTTTATTATATCACCGAATTGAATCTTACTATTCTAACTATTATCTGTACGTAGCTGTTGTTTTATTGTATGGTTTTTTTTTTTTTAATTTTTTACAAGTTAGCCCTTGACTACAATCTCACCTGATGGTAAGTGATGATGCAGCCTAAGATGGAAGCGGGCTAACTTGTTAGGAGGAGGATGAAAATCCACACCCCTTTCGGTTTCTACACGGCATCGTACCGGGACGCTAAATCGCTTGGCGGTACGTCTTTGCCGGTAGGGTGGTAACTAGCCACGGCCGAAGCCTCCCACCAGCCAGACCTGGACAAATTAAGAAAATCTCAATCTGCCCAGCCGGGGATCGAACCCAGGACCTCCGTCTTGTAAATCCACCGCGCATACCACTGCGCCACTGAGGCCGTCAAAATGTACCAGAAATCTAGAAGTTTTGAGTAATCGCTAATGTGCACAGTTTCAGTAAGTAACATGTTTTGATCCCCGTCTCAAGTTAAACCAGGATTAAATTATTATTGTGATTGTAAACTGTTACGACGCGCGATTAAAACTAACCGCGACGCAGTTATATCACGACAATGTTTGTGGCACAATGGCATAACATTACTTTATGGCTAATATCGGCCGAGATGAGACGTAAAGTCGCCATTACTATACGTATAGCTAACCCTTATATCTGCCAGTAGCTCTAAGGCATAGCACAAACGTAGAAACCATTTTATCTAAACGTGACACTATTAGAGTCCAGAGGTATGTATGGTTGCTGTGTATAATTAGAAACTACAAACAGTCCCTATTTTGGAAAAATTGAGTTTAATGCAATGAATAATGATTTTTTTATTAGTGTTGTTAGTGCAATCGTCTATAAATTTTATTTAGTCATAGGAAATTTTATTGGCCTACGGCCAGTTTCTTCATCGTAAGTAATAGTCACAGTAACGTCATGAAGCAAAACTGACGGTCTTAATCACGGAAAAATTCTTCTTTACTACTTACTACTTTTATTGTTACTTCAGCTTTACATGAAGAAACTAGCTGTTAGTAAGCCTATGTGGCTATAGATCACGAGGTCCTATCACGAGGGAGGCTATGGGAAATTTGTTATTCTAATTTTCAGTAAAAATTCTCAAATCGAAGTTAATGACTCTCGCGCCTTTAAGAGCAGGCAATTCCCAGACATTATTAATTATAATTGACATCTGGTAGTGATCATTACAAATTCAAACATTATGGATCCTAATCCCGCTAAGCCGCATTGGAGAAATGTGGTGGGTGTAAGCCTGGCCCTGGAGTAGGCCATTATAAAAGGTTTACAATATTTTAGGCTTTAAAATATTGCAGAAAAATAACAAGAAAGTATTATAAATTCAGTTTGTTGCTCACTTTATTCGCATTATTGTCTAATAATAAAACACCGAATTTTTATATAACACCAATTTTTATGTAACACCAATTTTATATAACACCAATTTATATATAACACCAATTTTATATAACACCAATAGAGTTTTCTTTTAAGATTTTGCATTAATAACATAAAAAGAAAACTAACATGTCGCTGATAGCCAATTCTGGCTTCCATAACGGAGTCGCTACGTTTGAGTATCGCCACCACCTCACATTTGAATGGTAATACCACCTTATATTTTAATGGCAGGAGGGTGCCATTCGAGTAAGGACCAAAATAAACGCACCCCTTCCAAATGGCCAATTCTCTTATGCTACTAAGGTATGCTATAATGTGTATTTTTCAAATGGATTTTTGAGTGCCCCGAGCTTTTGATAGCAAAATCTAAGAGTTCGAATTTACTGACGCCTCCAAAGTAGGGTTGGGTTTAGATTCTTTTTTACTTTTATGGTATCGATAAAACTGCACCTTTAAATTTCCTTTGTGTTAAGAGCTCTTTCCAGATTCGTAAACATTTTATTTTTAGTAATTGGCATAAGTACTTACTTAACTATAACAAAAGATTCGAATTAAATCAATAAGTACTTAAAAAATAAAATGTCTGTCAGTGATTTCAATATAACTGTGTTTTTTCCGAGTTCTTATAGCTGTTGCACTAGTTAATAATAGTTACTATATCTACCACCATACCAGGTATGATAGAGTTGAGCTGTAAACATAATAGAACTTTTAAAAATACCTACCTAAACAAGATAAATATATGGTGTTAGAACTAATTTTTGTATATTACTCTGGTTAGAACTTTTAATCCTATCCTTAGAACCTATCTAAACAAGATAAATATATGGTGTTAGAGCTAATTTTTGGACATTACTCTGGTGCTACAAGTTACAGCATTTATTATATTAATGGTTCTATTTTAACATATTTACTATAATCACTAAATCAGCATTCTGTGAAGTTACAGCGATGTGAAATCGCTTATTACTATGGCAACTACGTTGTTAGTGACATTTTATTTTTGGTATACTATAGACGTGAAGTTCAAATTCTAGTACAGTGTGTTACAGGCGAACATAACATCGATGAGTATACAATAGCGGAATCACACCACAGTTCAATGAACTTCGTCAGTGTCAAGCTGTGTTGTCAATTTGTAAATAACCAGTTGTTCTAAACGCCCTTCCATTTTGTCAAGCAATGAGACAGTATCGCGTAGGTGTCCAATTTTTTACGACAGGCAAGTCATTTATTACGTCGACTGCACGGAGGTGGTCGATTTTCTGCAGCATTAACTTAATGAGAACCACTGAAACATGGCAATAATTTCACTAAGCTAAGACAGCAGAAATTTTTAACCAAGTCTCTTACCTTATACGTTGTATAGATTTATTTAAGTAAGTAACAGAAGTTTGTTGAAGTACTGTTTTCATTTTTAGAGTTACAGTTTGATTGATGTTGAACGGTGAAAAAAACTTTTGATGTGTGAAAAAAACTTTTGACGTGTGAAAAAGACTTTATGTAGGTACTGTACATATTTTCTAAATTAAATATAGTATTAAAAAGGCAAAAAACAAAAGCATGCCAATTTTGAAGACTGCAATCAATATACAAAGTTTGCCGCCACATCTGTCTCATGTCTGTCTGTTCGATTAAGTCAAAGACTACAAAATGGATTTTCATGCGCTTTTCACCAATAGATAGAGTGATTTAAGAGGAAGATTTCGGTATTTCATTTATCAAAATTTCGTGTAAGTAGCTACCTATATTATTGTGTTAAAGTTAAAGTTTATTTTATGGATAACTTACTATACACATTTTATCTTCTGAAATATGGCGTACAATAAAAATTTACATCTATTTTCTAATTTCTTATAAATCAGTAGGTATAAATGTATCTTTAAATAATAGTTTAAATTACTATTATATACTATTGAGCAGCTAAACTATATTTAGATTTTATAGTTTGAACAATTGATTAAACGTGAACCTAGATGTACGAGCACCTAAACAATTGAAAGGATCAATTCATATCACATACAAATCCTAATTCAATAAACACAAAATCTTGTATCGGAGTTAAATCGACGACGAAGATTCCAGAATCGATAACTTTCAATATCACTAATATATCTTGGGAGCTTTACTTCAACTGTAAGGTTTGATACGTCTGCCGAAGCGCTCTTCGGAATGGCCTTATTAATTCCCTTTTATGTCTTCCAGAGCACACACGATCGTATAAGCGATTTACGTTGAGTTTACAGCAGCAGCTTTCTTTATGCCACTATAAAGTAAAGATACGGCACCAAAACGTCCCTAAACGTAATATCTCGTTTTAATTGTCGTCGACCTAGCACCTGATGTCTGGAGTAATTGGAACGGTTCCTTTGTTTCCTAACTTTGGGTAACGAAAGATCTTGCTTTGTATTATGATTCAAATGACTTGTTATTTCTGTCAATTGTTTACATTTGAATTTGGAGCATTCTGCCTATGCCAAGTTATGGCAAAAGCGGCAAAAGGTTTTGCCTTGCCGCAGCAACTTAGCTTTGCTCAGACCGGTTCGTCATATTTTTGTACTCTTACAAATAAGGTGTGGATACTGTTCATCATCATCATCATTAACAACCCATATTCCGCTTACTGTTGAGCACGAGTCTCCTCTCAGAATGAAAGGGGTTAGATCTCAGTCCACTGCGCTGCCCCAATGCGGATTGCCAGACTTCACAGTTCACACACGTAGAGAATTTCGAAAATCCTCATGTATGCTTATATGGTTTCCTCACTATGTTTTTCCTTCACCGTTTGAGACAAGTGATATTTAATCACTTGATAATTAATAAATCAAAAGCCTCAATAGCTCAACGGTAGGAGCGGTCGAACTCATCACCGAGGAGTGGTGGTTCAGTCCCCGCCCCGTTGGTCTATTGTCGTACCCACTCCTAGCACAGTCTTTCCCGACTAGTTAGAGGGTAATGGAAATATTGGTCATATTATAAAAATAAAAGATGGCATACATTCTTTTATTTAAAAAAAAATGCAAATTTTCAGGAAAATGAGTAGGCAGTGTAGTAGTTACTATATGCTTTTTTCCTTGCGTGTAGAGCTAAAGCTTAGCTCTCCATCAGACCTGATAAGTTTTTTTACAGTGCAAGAGTCTTGGCTTTACTTTACCTGAAAATGTTTTTGGTGCGATTGTTATTTTACGGAGGTTCATGGTGTACAATGAATAATAAATGTTACTCCGGTAAAAACCGACAAATTCATTGCACATTCCGATAATGCTAAAATTGAGAGAGACTTTTCTTCGGATCTGTGGGGCGTTGCTGCATGGATCTGTTAGATTTTAGACGGGATTTTCCAGTTTATTTCGTTTTTATATAGTTGTCTCTTATAACTGAAATGGTTCTGTACCGTCGGCTGTCATTTGAGATTTCACGAAAGCGGTGTCTGAAAGCGATACCCATCGATCGTAGATCGTTAGATGGGCCACAAAGCGTCGCGGAACTGTCATTGGTTTCGCACATTGAGTACGCCGTCACTCGTAACACATTTCTCTTTATTCATCTTGTGGCTTGTGTTTTTACACTTCCAAAATGAGCACGAAGTCATAATTAAGGGATTAAAATAAAAAAAAACTGTAAATATTCTTACAAGTCCACGTCCACTCACAGCATGCGCTTGTTACGTACTTACTAAGATAAGATGTGCGTGCACGTCTTTGGGTAATGACGTAAAATTGTGCATTCTTTAGTATGGAGGGGCCCAACTATTTATATCAATGGCGATACCTAGAATGTTTTTTGGAATTTACTTTACCCAAGCGTTAAAAAAACAAATATTTTACCTGACACCATAACATTTTTTGTTGCAGATTCAATATAAATGAAAAATAAAGATGCCTATAAACAGCTCCAAGCGACTTATGTTCGCATCCAATAGCTATCAAACTTCAATATCCTCTCAGATGCGCCGTTTGATGTCCTTCAGTCGCATGATATTAAATAAACTCTCTATGCAATATTATTTTTACTTTCTAAAGGCTTAGTGTATGTTTATGCGTTCAAGCATCCTTTATTCTGCAAATTGTAGAGTAATCTCAGAGATAGTTTGTTGATATTTTATAGGATACTAGCTGACGCCGCGCGGTTTTACCCGCGTGGTTCCCGTTCCCGTAGGAATATGGGCATAATATATAGCCTATAGCCTGCATCGATAAATGGGCTATCTAACACAGGTGAAAGAATTTTTCAAATCAGACCAGGTGTTCCTGAGATTAGCGCGTTCAATCAAACAAACAAACAAACTCTTCAGCTTTATAATACTTATTATAGGATAGGATAGGATATAAATATTTCTATACAAAAGTATAATTCCACTTTCTTCTCTTCTATCATCGCACTGCTGCAAATTTTCCTTTTATTTGGTACTCTCATAAAAAACTAATAATAACTATGAAATCATAATAATAAATAAGAAATCAATTATCACTTGTTTCAAACGGTGGAAGAAAAAAACATCGTGAGGAAACTTGTATACCTGAGAATTTTCTTAGTTCTCTACGTGTGTGAATTCTGCCAATCCACATTGGGCCAGCGTGGTGGACTAAGGCCAAACCCCTCTCATTCTGAGAGGAGACTCGTGGTCAATATTTAGCCGAATATGGGTGATAATGATTAATGATCATAAAATACATTTTTTACGTGCTTTTACGCGCTGTTACCCCTCTGTCAAAACTATATGATCATGATCTAACGTGTTCATATCAACTGCGTCTATAGATTCGATGTTTCATTGCGTTAAAATTACACGTGCGTGTATTACGATTTAATTTATGGTTGTGTGTAGTGAAAGGACAAATGATAATTTATCGCCGATAGCTTTCTTGCGATTTGTTGGTTGCGTGAATGTCAAAGTGAAGCTTGAATGGGTTCGCTAGTCATCATCATCATCATCATCATATCAGCCGATGGACGTCCACTGCAGGACATAGGCCTTTTGTAGGGACTTCCAAACATCACGATACTGAGCCACCTGCATCCAGCGAATCCCTGCGACTCGCTTGATGTCGTCATTCCACCTGGTGGGGGATCGACCAACACTGTGTTTACTAGTCGCCATTATAGCACTTTGGGACCCCAACGTCCATCGGCTCTTCGAACTACGTGCCCCGTTAGTTCGTTAGTACAATATAATTAAATTCGAGGAGTAACTAAACATTTCTGTAAATGGTTTTAACTTCAATTACCTAATTATGGCATTCAATTTGGTTGGTTTAATAAATAAAGTTCGTACGAAATAAATTGACACGAATAAAGAAGTGAGTTAATTTATACTTCGATATTGGTCCGGTCGAATCGGAGGCAATCATTACCGGCCCATTTGCGGGGAGAACCCAGTTAAACATTGACATTAAATAATGATTTCTATTTCCGTCGCGAAACTTGGTTGGAAATGGAAATTTGAACTGCAAATGTTGACACAGAATCGGTAAAAGACGTTTTAATATTAACTATGGGACAACATGGCCTTTGTTAAAATAATACATAACAAAAAGTAGCTTGTGATTCTAATATTTGACGGCCTCCGTGGCGCAGTGGTATGCGTGGTGGATTTAGAAGACCGAGGGCCTGGGTTTGACAATTATTAGTTCATTTAACTCTCATTTAATGGCTCACTATTATCATCTGAAAAGGAATACAATATGAAACATTGGTTAGCTTATCGTAATAGTTACGATCATGGAATGTCGAAGAACTGGCTGCATTACCGCGTTGGAAGGCCAGGCCATAATGAGCCAGTCATTTCTGTCTTAACCAATTTGACGGCCTCCGTGGCGCAGTGGTATGCGCGGTGGAATTACAAGACGGAGGTCATGAGTTCGATCCCCGGCTGGGCCGATTGAGGTTTTCTTAGTTGGTCTGGTTGGTACGAGTTTTCGACCGTGGCGAGTTTCCACCCTACTGGCAAAGGCATACTGCAATGCGTTTTAGCGTTCCAATATGGTAAGTCGTGTAGAATTTTAAAGGGGTGTGGATTTCTATCCTCTTTCTAAACAAGTTAGCCAGCTTTCTATCTTATCGCATGATCATTTACCATCACGTGAGATTGTAGTCAAGGGCTAACTTGTAAAGAATGAAAAAACAAGTCAAGGCAACTAATTGCGGTGAAATAATTTGGAATTTTTATTCGCTTCACAGCAAAAGGAACCAGTGGCGCTAACATGCGACCAAGTGAAGAAAAAATAAACAAAATTGTGAAGTTGTCCCAGTCCCATTTCGTACCAACGCAATCAAAGAGTTATTTCCGATTGCACTGCCATTAGTTGAATTTGTCAATTTCTCTTCACAAGATTATCTCGTTAATCGCATGTTAGCGCCACTGAGCAGTGTCGTACATTTGCATAGAAAGATATTTCAATTACTGGTTGAGAAAAGGTCAGTAATCGAAGTCGTTTTTAGGTACAGACTTGACAACAGTCGGCACAAACGTATTTTCCAGCGTGCAATTCCACTTTATTTATAGTTGGCCACTATAAGAATCGATATAGGCATTCCCCGACATAAATATTATGATAAATGAATATATTACCTACTATCAAGCCTCGGTAGTTCATCGGTTAGCAGGACACAACCACAACAACTCGTTGTTGAGAGTTGTTCCCTGCTCGTAGGACTATTTTGATAATTGATGAGTCTCCAACCGGTAGCAAAATATACCTATACGACTAACTGGAGGGAAAGCGAATATTGGTCAACTTTAAGCTTTTGCAGGCTAATTCACTAACTATGACTTAACCCTTTGACGACAGCGGGGAAATATAAAAATTATTGATTTGGTGTTTATAGATAGGTAGTGTAGCAACGCTAGTGTAGGTGTATTGTTAGAATTATCAGGTACTAGCTGACTCCGCGCGGTTTTACCCGCGTGGTTCCCGTTCCCGTGGGAATACGGGGATAATATATAGCCTATAGCCTTCCTCGATAAATGGGCTATCTAACACTTAAAGAATTTTTCAAATCGGACCAGTAGTTCCTGAGATTAGCGCGTTCAATCAAACAAAGAAACAAATAAACAAACTCTTCAGCTTTATTATATTAGTATAGATATTCTACCTTATCAGCCGATAGACTTCCACTGCTGGACATAGGTCTCTTGTATGGACCTTCAAGCACTGTTCGAAGACTTTCATCTTCAAGCGCTGAGTTTCCCGAACGCTTCCAAGCCGAGCTGGATTGGATGTATAGGCTAATTTACATACAAATGTGAACCTTTGATTTGTGTAAAAGAGATCTGAGACTAGGCCTTGCATTTCTGCAAGTATCGACAACACACCAGTGACTAATAGTAGGCATGTAGAACATTAGATAAAGAAAATGATCAGAAATCGAGGTCGTTAGTTACCGTGGACAACAAACAAGAGTCCAAATTAATGTATCTCCCTGCCCTTGATTTATCGAGCCGCTGGATACGACGACGACTGCCATTTGTATCAATATAGGCGCAAGTACGGAGAGAGTTGAAACAGACGAGCGGCTAATAATCGAAATAGTTCTCTAGACTAGATCAGAGTCTTCCATAGTTGCTCGACCATTTTTGTATCTTTTTTAATTAAAATTCATTTTATACTATAGATTAATTAATTGATATTTTATACTATAGATTATATGTTACGTGCCTACAAAACCACTGCAAAAAGTGATCCGATATTTACTCCACAGCGCACACATGCTTTGCTTGTGCATTATTATTTTATGTTGAATTCCATTATATATTTTATGTACACAGTTTTTACAGTTCCTAAACACACATCTTATCATTGTATACAATATTTAGATATTATTTGTTTATATAACTTTCGTTTACCGCTCTTGTTCGCCATAGTTATGACGCGCTAGTCTCTATTATGAAATGATTTATATCTTTAACCCAAAAAAAAACATGTTTTATATTTACTTAATTACTTAAAAATTTATATAAATAAAGATTTATAAACTCTCTTACATATTGCTCTATTTTAACACAAAGCTTAAAATATTTTTAAACAACTCAAATAGCTTCTACTTTACACTCTTTTATCTACTTTTAATCTTGTCATTATGTCCTATCTGTTACGAATATAATACCTTTAATATCTCTGACATAGGATTAAGAAAAAACCTTTTAACGGCCTTATTCAAACTATTCTCATTAAAGCGTGGGTTTTGTAATTACGACTTTATACGAAGTTTGTGAGCCGTTTTGTTTTTCTTTTGGTTACTGATACAAAAATGTTTTTTGAGCCCGCGCAGACTGAAATAATTGTAGTGTGTTCTGCGTTCTGGGCACTGTAATATATTCGTAAGTAACACAAACGTTGAAACGGAGAACGTCATGACTATATAGGCCATTATGTGTGTTTTCATAACAATTTTAATTGCAATACTAGGTAAAGATTATTAGTATTAATATTTTGACGGCTTCCGTGGCGCAATGGAATGCGTTTTGTGAGTGGGATTTACAAGACGGAGGTCCTTTGGTTCGAGCTCCGGCTGGGCCGGCTGGGCCGGTCCAGGTCTGGCTGGTGGGAGGCTTCGGCCGTGGATAGTTACCACCCTTCCGGTAAAGACGTACCGCTAAGCGATTTAGCGTTCCGGTGCGATGTCGTGTAGAAACCGAAGTGAGTGTGGATTTTACAAGTTAGCCCGCTTCCATCTTAGCATCATCACTTACCATCAGGTGAGATTGTAATCAAGGGCTAACTTGTAAAGAATAAAAAAAAGTATAGTCATGCTTGGTTATTATGGTTAGTGGTACAATTATCACTAGCCAAAATATTTATTATATTAACAGGGAAACTGCGTAGGTACCCAAAGCGATTATTGTATCGCCGTACCTATATATATGGAAATATCTTATTTTTTATCGTTACTAAAGATCAGGGGAGAACACAGCTCTTGTGGATGGATGAAAAAATATATCGTTCAGAGTCTAGCTTACCAACCCATATTGGAGTAGATTTAAATAAAAAAAAGTAATAACTGTGGTAGGATGTAGAATATTCATTTAAGAAAGTACTTCTGTCAATTGTTAGCTGATATGTACCAACCTACGTGAATCTCCAAAAATAAAAAGATAGGTATCAATTTTTCTAACGATAACGATATTGGCAAATATTATATCACAAAAGATTGTAAGTCATATTTAGCAGTGAAAAATAATATTTGGAGTCATAAATCAAGGATTGATGCTAGTGTAAATAGCTTTGGCCATTCGGGTAGGGTGACCATGACGTGTAAATCTGTAACTCTTAAAAATAACTCAAACAGATCTTTAATTAACGGAAACGCTTATTAAAACTAAATAATGAATAGTTCGCTAATCATCCTATTATTTTTTTTACTTTTGTCAATTCTGAAATTAAATTATTAATTACGACGTAAAAAATTAAATCAAATACTTACGTATTAATTATTTTTATCGGATAGATTTAATAGAGTACAGTTGCCACTTTCACTTGGCATCTTTCACGTTTACACAATGTGTAAATTGCATATGAAATTTTTTAGTGTTCATGCATAGACACATAAACAAACTTACGTACAAACATAATGTGTAAATATTTTGAGGTACAAGTTGAATATAGTTTAGATAATAGCGAATATATCAACTAGCGGACACTCGCAATTTCACATGGAATCCCTAGTTATGTAAATCTCTTGCATTACTTTATTTATTGACGAAAACGGTAAAATTGGAAAAATCCGTGGCGTAGTTAAAAATATCTAGGCGTGTAAATCCGTAATCTACGTAGTTTAAAAGCGTATTAGCGTAAGTACATACAGATAAGCGACTTCGTTAAGATATAGTTTTGGCCAGGTACTGTCCTGCTCGTAGCTAAATGTGAGGTAACCCTACCCGAGCTGGCTAGCATAAATATTATTTAGGGGCCATCGATAACGTCTTGACACTGCAGAGGACGCTTAGCTTCAAGATCGCCTCGATATTTCAACGTTATCCCATGATCCCTACCGCTTTACGTGTTAGTTTAACATACAAACTTTTCTATAACTATTTTATTATATATACATGGTCATACAGTCTCCGCCATTGGCCATAATGGAACACAATTGGCACCTGCAACCGTAGGCGACTGATATATTCTTTTCATATTTCCCCCCATCATTCAATTCCGCATTGGAGCAGAATGGTGGGTCACAGCTCCATAACCCTCCTATAAGGTGCCATCAAATAAATTGATAATGATGATTTAAAAGTTTATTGCGTATTACCGTACACATCGCAAAGAACGCAAAACGCAGTCCGAGAGAGCCGCATGTTTAAAATATTGAAAACGGTTCATTTATTGCTTGTTCAATTTATATTTATTGCTTGATTAATGGCCCAGGAACTACTGGTCCTATTTGAAAAATTATTTCAGTGTTAGTTAGCCGGTTTATTGAGGAAGGCTATAGGTTATATATTATCTCCGTATTCTTATGGGAACGGGGACCACGCGGGTGAAACCGCGCGGCGTCAGCTATGGAAGACGGACAGATAATAATTAAGGTCAATAAAGTTATATCGTGACCTTTAGAAATAAAATATTATTGTTCGCAAATAACATCACAATAATATGTATAATTTGATTAAAAACGAACATTTTAATTCTTATGAAATCAAAATGGAAAACCCAAATTATATGCTTTATCATCTTTAGTATATAATAATAATAGTTTCCAAAAACAATATTATCGCTTACATTAGTCATTGTAAGAAACACATTCCTACTTCGTTTTTCGAATCCATAGGTTATTGAAATGCTCACCTTTCAGTTTTTAACTAACCCACTTTACCTGATGGTTGATTTATTTCTGATATTTTTTTTGATTGCCTTGCACCTTGCAACTTGGGACCCCAAACGTCCCAAGGTGCTGGAAAGAGCAATGTTGGTCGACCTCCTACTAGATGGACCGTAGACATCAAGCGGGTTACTGGGAGCCGCTGGATGCTGGCGGCTCGAGACAGTTGTGTTTGGAAGCCCATGCAAGAGACCTATGTCCAAGTGGACGTCCATCGGCTGTTAATGACGGATGACGAAGTGTACCCACCAATATCGAGGGTTCCTACTTGGTAGAGGTAGTCAACATTATGAAAAGTTCCTCCTAAGTTTCATGCTGCTCATGATTTCAATCTTTTCCTTAATATAAGCTAAGGCCTTATCTGACTTGCTCGAGTAATTCCTAAAATCCCGTCTTCGGCTCTCCAATGATACTGAGTATCCTTACTTTATTGGTCTAGGATCCCAGTTTACTCGACGACCTTCATCGAGCTATTTATTAGATAAAAAGTATTTAATATCAAATGAAATATGTCAATACATATATTCCAAATGGATGGCTAAATGTGTAACTTCAATCCAGGATATGGGCCATGGTCTCTGTGTGTCCGGAATTCAGGATAGATCTTTGACTACCATGATCGTAATATAATAATATTTATTTTATTATGATCACGTAATTACAATTATACATATATAACTAAATGCAATAATATTTAAATTACTAAGTAACCAACCTAACCTAAACTTATAACAAAAATAAAATAAAAGGAAATTAAAAAAAAAAGAAAATAAAAATTATATCTAGACTTAGGCGTCGTAGAATTCATCTGAATCGATGATCATTAGTATTGCCATACAACGTGGCAATACTGCCAGTCTTTAACTATTATCAGTGCTAGTCATTAGTGTCGATCTAGGTACCTGTTCTATCTATATATCTATCTTACTTCACTTATCTATCCAAGAGTTGTGACAGGAAGAAATAGTCAACATAACGTTTACATATCTTCATACTCTCGCACGCTCGAAAAATTTCAGTCCAGAATATACATTTAGGACTGAATTTTTTTTAGTCTACCCATTAGCGATATACGAGTAAGTATTCATTGAATATATTTCATTTGATCTAAAAAATGTTTTCATCTAATAACCAGCTCATTAAGGTCATAATAAGATATGGGATTCTATACCATATTTTTGAAACGACTCATCACTCACAGAGAGTGCTTATTTTTGATACAAACTTTTTCCTCCTAAAAGGATGAAAAGTAAGAACATATTTTGCCATTTTCTCAGAAACAACAATCCTTTGGCTGCAAGTTTCAAATAAATAAGTAACAAGTTTCATCAAAAGGTTACCTCTCATGTCAAAGCGTCTTGTTAAGAAAACCCTATCGGGGCTCTTTCTTCTCTGGAATTATTTAAGTAAGCTTTCGAGACAGTCGGAGAGGCCACAACCTCTCCAAGCTCTGATCGCCAATTTATCATGACATCTCTACGTGGAGATTATTCTGAAAGTGTTCGAAAATTGCGTCGTACTTTGTTTGTGTTTTAAATGGGGATGATGACTAGGTTTGAATATATTGATTTTTATAATAAATTCGGGTAAATAAGGTCAATGTCAACTAATTTATACATAAAAAGCAAAGATTGACTGGATATTCGCAAAATAAATAAGATTGTAAAATTTCAAAATCTATTAAAAATCTTTTATTGTAGTTAGATGAAAATTTTTGAAAAAACAATTTTAGCTTCCTTACATTAAAAGTGACATTTTTTAATATATGAACTATAAACATAAACGCAGAAATAACAAAGATATAAGTAATTTTGTTTGAACGCCCATACAAATCTAACGATCATTAATTGCCTACGACGTCATTAGTTTGTACCATTTTGTATGGGGCATTTTCAGGGATCCGCGGCAGCGCCGCAAATCTGACCCTTTAAATCCCTGTAGCTCCGAAAGTAATGATCGCAGATACCCTGTTACTTTTACAATATTGCTTTACTATTAGTATACTCTTAATTTATATACAGTTTAAAAAACTGACATCATCCCTATTATGTGAATATTTTTCATACTTTTATGAAGGCTTCTTCGATAGTTGACTGACCAACTCTAGTTAATTCTGATAATTTGATAATCATTTCTAAAAGCCACCCAAAAATAAGTAACATTTTATAATGTTTTTTTATTAATTATCAAACTAAAATTCCCATATCCCATAGTTGTGATCTAATCTAATTCATAATGATTGCTAACTGCGGTATTTTTCTTTATACAATTTAATATGGTTGACGTTCATATAACATGTTTTAAAGGAATAAAAATGCTTGGAGGCCGTTGGATCAGCTTCCACCTTCACACAGGAAGTAAAACTATAACAAATGTAAACAGTAATTGTTATCAATTGTAAATTATAATACTGTATGACTTTTTCAAAAGAGCAACTGTTGAGTTTCTTGCCGGTATCTTTTCAGCAGGACCTGCCTTTCGAACCGGTGGTAGAATTACAAATAGTCAACTGACGTGTCAAAAGTGCTTGTAAACTGAGCCTACTTGAAATAAATGATTTTTGATTTTGATTTTGAGGATTTACCTGTTTCTGAGAATACTTTTGCAATCATTTCTAGCTTTTGAATGACACATTTATTAATCGTATACTCGTAATTTGAGTCCCCTTACCATAATAAAGAAAAAAATATTGAAATTCACATTGCTACAAGTGCTTTGAATTTTTTTAGCACCCATTTTCAAAATCAAAATCAAAAATTCATTTATTTCAAGTAAGTCACTTGACTATTTGTCTACCACTGGTTCGGAAGGCAGGTTCTGCTGAGAAAAAACCGTCAAGAAACTCAACAGTTGCTCTTTTAAAAAAAAACATAGATACAGTATTAAAGTTTACAATTGATGACAACATTACAATTTCTTATAGTTTTAGCAATGGAGGCCATTGGATTAGTTTTCACCTTCACACAAAAAGTAAAACAAGCACCTTTATCATTAAGGAACTCATCAATGGTGTAGTAACCTCGACCAAGTAAATATTTTTCAACACATTGCTTTTTATCGTGCAGTTATAAAATAGGTGTTGCTAACACACTTCAAGAATCGCTCCGTCCGAGCGTTCCATTGAATACGTGCTTTACTTACAATATTACGATTTCGTACAAAATAGTATTAGTTTATTCAAGCATTTATCTAATAATTAAATCCATACTTGATTTGTATCGATATCGGGTCATAAGAAATACAAAGAGAAAAACAAAAAACCTGTAATTTTTATTTAAATTTTCAATTTTTCTGTTATTAAAATCGCATGAAATTTTTAGTACATATTTACATAATATTGTATAATTTTCCATTTTTCTTTTTTCTATTTTTCCATTTTGACTTTATTTTATTTTTAACCGATTTCAAAAAAGGGCGAGGTTCTCAATTGGACGCGTATTTTATTCCGTTTTGAAATGTTTATCCCATAACACAACCATTTGTTGATCGACCAGAATGGTTTAATTATTAAAGTAATATCATAAATTACTTTAAAGTAATCTGTAAGGGAAAATTACTTAAAATCATGGTAAAATTACATGACACAAGTCACGTACACTTACAATTCCTGCTAAAATCTTTAGATACCTGTTTGTCAGCAATAGTATTTTCACCCATAACGAGTGCATAATCAAATGACGTCACAAAATTGGGGGCTGAACACAATTAGTAGACGAGACACGAAAGCGAATGAGGTTAATTCTTAAGCGAATTGCGAGGGAAATTGCGTCCTACTTCCTTGCGAATTGCTTGATTGGGCACTGGGACGATTAGCGAACTAGCGACCTGCTGATTTACCTTTTTTCGATAAAAAAAAAACGTGAGTAACTGCGTATTGTAATTTGAATGAGGCAGTGGTGGATTTACAAACATGCCTCCTACTGACCTTTGAAATTCGCTATCCTACTCTCATTTTTTATTTACATAAAGACAAATGAGAGTATTCAGGTATAGTTCAATAGTTAAGTCACGCAAATTTTAATTTAAGTAAGTATTAACTTAACTTAACTTTGTAAGTATTTAACTCTTACACTACTTACTGTACTAAAATTCAAATTTATTAAATTTAGTAAATTTTTTTTATGTTACCTCTATTTGGAGATGGTTTTCTTTATTTCTGTTGACCAAATGTTTATGGCCAAAGAAGTAAAGTAACTCGGCTATAACTATACTATCAACCAAGCTCACTGCAATACATTAAAAACGTGCCCAAAAATGTACACTCATTCATCAACATTGAATTTTGTTATCTTAAGGGCGTGGTTTTGCTAAATAACATTATGAATCATATTATAAAGTTATTTAAACAAATATATTAAATAGGGTTAATGATAATGAAGTTGTTTGGAGGAAAATGCGAGTCTGTGATCGCCAGACCTTTGTTATTTTAGAAAAGATAAAGTTTGTCAGTCCTTGGTCATAACTTAGGTTATTACGGTAAATAAGTTTGGACCGTAATGTCTTTGGTAGATGAAGTACTACGAAAACGAAGTATTATAGGATTTACTTAAATCCTTTATTAGTATAGGATAAGTACTTAAATCCTATACTAATATAGGATTTAAGTACTATTAATTAAAAAAAAAATTAAAATTAGCTTAATGAGGATAGTCCTTGAAAGCTGCTACCCATGGTCCAATCTTCATAGTTTTCTTCTGAGGCATGTCAGGCTATTCCAGACTCTGTCCATTGCCTATGGTAGGAGTATGGACAAACTTTGAGCTTTTATAAAATTACGAAGGTCTGGCAACCACAGGATCTTTGATTTCCTCCAACTGTATGTTGTGAACTTCCTCCACATCTATATGAGTATGATATACCTATTACGTATTATATTAATAAATGTCTGTAAATACGTCAGACACTATCGAACTTAATTGCTTGAGGACAGGTCATGTTGACGTCAAGCGATTCTAACTTTTAAACTACTATTGTAGGTATCTTTAGGTATTTTATACAAGAGTAAGAGCGGGGGCACACGATTCGTTGCATCGTCCTATATAGATATATCTGTGGCATGTCACAGTGGGATGGGCAAACAGATAAAATATATCGATATATATAGTATCGATATTTTTCAAATGTATCTATCTATACATATTTTCTAAAAATATCGATATTTTGATACATCGATATTTGTTTGTGGTCGTTTGTGGTCTCTGCAGTCTTCACTGCACAGACCACAAACGGGGCATAGACTATAGACGATTTTCCGATTTGAAATTTTTTTATAGTGTTAGAGAGCCCATTTATCGAGGAAGGCTATAGGCTACATATTATCCCTGTATTCCTACGGGAACGGAAACCACGCGGGTGAAACCGCGCGGCGTCAGCTAGTGTTACACAGAATCTCAATTTCGTATATGTCAACTAACATTCGTCAAAGATAGTGAATTAGCTTGTTGCTGGCTTGTTCACTAATTTGGTCTTTATTAACAACCTATTAAAATAAACATCACATCAACTGAGAATTGTCATCTACCTAGTGTATGATATACACGAAGGGTTGGCAGTAAGTACCGGAATACATTTGTCACATAGGATCTCCGTTTCGTGTATGTTAACTAATAAACGTCATTTTTATATTACTTTTTTTTTCTTTTTTTTTATATAAATATAATAAATATACTTAAACAATACACATCACTATAGCACTCTAGGCCCAAAGTAAGCATACAGAGTAGCTTGTGTTATGGGTACTAAGATAGTTGATATTATAATATTCATATACATTTATATACTACATATAAATACTTATATAATGTATAAATACAGACACTGGAAAAAACCCATGCTCATCACACAATTATTTTCCAGTTGTGGGAATCAAACCCACGGCCGTGGATGCAGAAAGCAGGGTCACTACCCACTGCGCCACGCGGCCGTCTAATTTTAATTAACGTCAATTACTGTTAATTAACGTCAGGTAGGATAGTCAAGCACTACAGTCATCTTCAAAATAAAAAAAAACAGCGTATTTGTAGTCAGTAAGCACTTTTGTAGTCAGTAAACACATTTGTACGAGTTACTGTAAAGCATACGTAATTGAGGCAGATAGGTAGTCACACTACAACAACTAAATTAGCCTCAATTTTTTAAATACTTACGTAACAAAATCTAAACTTATTTTATATAGAGGGCAGATTTGACTGTTTGTTTGTTTGAAACTATTAAACTAAAAAAACTCAATTTATTTTAAAAATTCTTTCACCATTAAAAAGGCTACATCTTTACCAAATAACATAGGCTATATTTTATCCCCGTATACCTAATAGAACGGGAAACATGCGAGAGAAACCGCAGAGTTCTGCTAGCTAGTGTTAGATAAATTACTACCGCCTACAACAAGTTTATTGATTGCTTGTATTATATTTGGAAATAAAATTATTCGAGTCTCGACTACCAACAACATAAAGGAAAATTCAAGTAATAATTAAGTATGGGCATAACAGAAACTGGTAAATCCACAGATGACGCATACGATCATCGCGAGCTATTTAATGTAGGTAAGTATGGTTAACAAAAAAGTTATATAAAGACAAGTTAATAAGAGAAACAAAATACTTTCGCCATAATAGCTCAACGGTAAGAGCGGTCGGATTCATCACCGAGGGGTGATGGTTCGATCCCCGCCCCGTTAGTCTATTTTTATATCCACTTCTAATACAGTCTTTCCCGACTAGTTGGAGGGGAATGGGAATATTGGTTATATTAACAAAAAAAAATATGGCGAATATTCTTTAAAAAAAAAAAAACTTCAAAATCTTTTTGCAATAACAAATTCATAGCTTCATGAAAGATTTATACTTCATTTTCATTATCTTATGATAAAATAATTTAAAATGGCTTGATTTTAAACATAACCAGATAGGACCTAACCAAACTTAATATTTTTTTTCATAAGTTAACTTCAGTTTACTTTTACAGTATTGCAAGTTAATGTTATTTTAAATTTTCTCAAAAGCCAGTTTTTAGAGAACTCTGATTTTACTTTGTGAAGCCCGTGCTTGAAGTAAATATAAAAAAAAATATTTTAAGAATTTTTAATTTTTCCGTTCTAAATATAAAATACAAAAATTTTCAAAATTGCCTAAAAACAACATAAACTGACACAGTATATACATACATAGGTATATTAATTTATATGCGAACCGTACTGTACATCGTGCTATCTATATACGTATAAATACACTTTAGTTGACCTTTAAGATCCAGTATAGCAAAGCGGACGGACAAGTGAAGTGAACGACGCGGTTTTAGCATCTAGTCGTTAAAGTGATGCCCAATGTTTGATGCCTAGTGTTAATAGAACATTTTTATAGTCACTCAAAAGTGATAGAGGAAATAGTTAAAATGAAGTGTGTTACAGTATTGCTGTGTTTGGGGATGCTGTGGAGAAGTGCACGTATGTATTATTTTGTTTTGTTTTCCTGTTGTTGACAAAAGGATTTCACAGATGATGTCAGGAACGTGAGCTTTATAACCTCAAGTTATCATCAACTCAAAGGTTTAAGGTGAATGTTTGTGACAAAATATTACTGAGTATCATCAAAAATGTGCAAAAAAAACATTTTTTTTTTAATTTTTTCGTTATTATGTTTCTTGGATTTAAGATAAATCCAATATGTTAAAGATCATAATCTATACCATTTATAATAATTTTAAAATTAATGCTTAGTGCTGATTGATTAGGTAAGTACCTATACAAAGTGGTGAAACGATTACGACCTTAATTTCACCCACATATGGGGTATCGTGTAAGTAGTCTGCACGCCAATATTTATTAATTTCTATGCAGCGGTTTAGCCACAGGATAATTTTTTCACTTAAACAATTTTTGAACACGCTGTAAATGTATTACAAATACCTCACGAAAATTCACTAGGTCATTCACCTTGATAAACCAAAATAACAATTTAAAATGTGCGTTTTAAAAAATATTGGTAACTTACAAAAAACAAAAATCCTATTGAAATTTAGACCTAATGCACATAAGAATAAAAATTCTCATTATCTTTACCATACTTACCTACAATAATTATTCGGCATCACAAATTTTGTACCTATTTTTAATGTAAACAAACGAAAATTGCGACGTTGTCAATTGGGCACTAATAGTCCAGGGTCCGGGGAACATTTTTACAGTTGATCACTACCAAGTTAATTTTATGTGAGTAGCTTTGTCTTGATGAGGCATAAATAACATTGAATTTGTAGGACAATATGGCTGAAAAGTTGTATAAATTAATAGTTATACAACTTATCAGCCATATTGTCTTACAAATAGCGTGGTCAGTTATTTCGTTCCTATGCTCAGACATTTTTGTTATCTAGTAACTCTGTTAGCTACCAAAATAAATAATTTTCGAAAATTTAAAAGTTGGGCGCCTCATCAAGGCGAAGCTACTCATGGAAAATTAACTTGACAGTCATCAACTGTTAAAATATTCACCGGATCCTGGCCTATAAGGGCTTTCATTCAATATCATTTGTTTTTAGCTAACTGTAGGTGTTTGGAAGATTTACTAAGTGGGAATAGGATAGAAATACATTTAGTGTTTTTGCTAGATTTGGTTCCCGGCGCGGGCGGCGTCTTTTGAATAGTGGCTCAGTGAGTGATAGCCAGTTGCTACCCTTGCGCATTGTTTTATACAAATCAAACATTTCTTGTGATTTGTGTAGTTTTTTTTATTGTGAAGTGTGTTTTGGTATTGAAACATAATGCCACGTTTCGGTAATACTGCTACTGAGTATTATACCGATATCTCGCGACGTTGTAACATGTGTATTTTAATCAATGGTGGACATTTCCAGCATTTAAAAATTTAAGCTAAGTAGGTACTGTAAATACGTACGAGTACCTACCTATACCTATAATGTTTAAAATGTTTGAGTTTTGATTAGTAACATTTGTAACAATGACATCTAGTGACAAGAACAATAGGTATCTACTCGTCTCGTGCGGCGTACAAAATACAAATTAATTCAATTTTGGCGCTTCCGCCCGGCGTGATGATTTTTATGTAGATAAGTAAGTACCTACGAGTTGCATGAAAGAATTTTACGCACTACAAACGGACCGCCAAATAACCAAAAACTAGGAGACGCGATGTTGCCGCTTTTACCTACAGGTCACTTGAGGTTAGTTTTATATTATTATAAAGGATGTTGTGAATTTTTTAGATTATTTCCGAATTTATTTTGTTTGAAAATTTAGTTTTTTTATTTATTATACAATAATTAATTTAATCACCTAATCGTATTTTGATTGACTGTTAGCGATCGTGTATTAATTTAAGGTCGTATTCCTGGCACCACTTTGTATATATGTAGGTATGCGAAAAATTAAAAAAAATATTTATTAAAGTTCTATTTTACTCATTGAGCTATATAACTGTACAATAACTGAGTGAGTCCAAGGCAGTAAACAAAAGATCCTTAAGAAATTAAATAGTTAGTATTCCTGAAATGGATATTCCCGTTTTGAGTGATAAAGTGTTACAAAAGTCATAAATGCGAAAGGAAAACCACTTGAGGTATAAAGATGGGGAGGACCTGCCCACACAACGTCGGCCCAGGGAATCCAGGTATACTCTCTTATAACAGTATAATATGAAGATGATAACATGATGTATAAATAAGGATCTGGTTAAATAATTGACTTAATAAAAGTATGTTTCTTGAAGAAAAATCCCTTTTTTCATGACCATGTACCGAAGGAGTGAAGTAACATTTGATGTTCTATTATTTTTTTCTAATGCCAACAAGTTTAACAAACAGGAAAACGAACAAACCAACCAATCATAAGTCTTCAAATAATATCGTATAACTCAGGTTGTGTGGTCAAAATCTTAGCTTGTCCCCGTTGTGGACAAATTAATATGAACTGAAAATGTTGTAAAACGTTGTAGCAAAATTTTTTGATAAAGTTTTTTGTACATAAAAGTAAATTACCGTGTGGTTAGGGCATGCCTGTGCCGGGAATGGGCATTCCATTGGCTGGATGTGTTATTAGACGTCCGATAGGAACGGATTTTGTAAGAGAGCCGGATTAAGAAGCTCTAAGGCCGGACGAAGTTGCGGGCATGCACTTGTATGTAGATAAATCGATAAACGTAGCTCTCTTAACAAAATACACGTTGAACTTTATTGATACCCCTAGTAGATAACAATAGAAAACAGTTTTCTGCTAATGCGAAGATTATTTACACGTAATTATGTTTATATAGTAATACATGATAAACAGGTAACGGGTTATTGAAATTAGTGGAAATATCTAAATAATCGAATCACCTAAATATGGCGGTGGTCAATATTGTACTGAGTTTCGATTTTTCATATATAGTCTGCGGTATGAAAAAAATATTGGCAGTAAAATTCGATGAACGAATGACAGCGTTACGTTTTTTGTGCTCAACCTATCTTGCGCACCTTTTATCGTGCTGCGGGGGCAACATACACCTATTTAGACAGTCAATCTGAAAGCGTAAATTACATTCATGCGTCGGAGCTGACACACACTGTTTTTTAAACTATTGGTGTAGTGAATTCTGTATTTTGAGACTAAGTCTGGTCATTATTATCTAAAACCCGTAAATAACTTATTTACTCACATAACATACCTCTAATTTCATTCTGTTTTTAATTATTGTGGTTATCTGCGTAATTTTACCTGGTTTGAATACTTGGTAAACATAAAATCCATTAACAATTTTAAACCAGCTAGGTATACCAATCTTGCAGTTCAAGCTAATAGCTAATAAATAATAACCTTGGGTTATTAAAAAAAATGCTAACGCGTTGCTCGATGAATATTTTCTTGTATTTTCCTTATGCATAACAAGCGGTTGTTGTACTGGATTATAAATATTTTCGTATACACGTTTTTATACGTCGACCAGTTTACGCTTGCCTGAAGCCTCAGCTGATGTTACGAGTAGGGTTGTCGACTGTACTATAATATATAGTATTGTACTATATTTCCGGTCTGCGTACTATATACTGTTGAAGAAATATATAGTACGCAAAAATACTATATTTTCAACACTGAAATCTAACAAACAAAGTTTTCATTTTAAACCTTATGAATATTAGTTTTTGACAAATGCAATAGCGTCTAGCCTATCCGAACTTGTTTAGTTCTAAACATAAAACGAACAAATTAAAAAAAAGCCGTTGGTTTTCAAAAATTTATAAAATTAAATGTGTAAAAGCATACATCGTATTTCAGAAATAAAAACTGTCTTTAAAAGAAGTCGGTTAATAAATGTCGATTTTTGCTTATTCTATAAAATAGTATATTTTATTTAAACGTACGTACTACTATATTTTTTATAGCTAAATCTGAAAAATACCATATTTTTTCAAAAAAAATGGTGGCAGCCCTATCACGAGTAAGTAATGATGTAGTGAAAACTGGTACCACGCTAACTTGATTTATTATTATTATTATTTTTATTCGTTACAAGTTAGCTCTTGACTATAACCCCACCTGATGGTAAGTGATGAAATGTAAGATGGAAGCGGGCTAACTTGTTAGGAGGCGGATAAAAATCGTTCGTTTTCTACACGACATCGTACCGGAACGCTAAATCACTTGGCGGTACTAAATAAATAAAAAAAATAAAAAATGTCTTTACGCTGGGCTGGAATCGAACTCTGGTTTAATAAGTTTGCCCCTTAGTTTCACACCATATGTCCAGTTGAATCGATATGACAACGTCGAAATGTTGAAACCTAACACGGCTTGGGTGTTAGGTTTATTTTCGTTACGGAATTTCTTGATTCGGTCGCTGCGTAATAAATATTTGTTATATGTTACAATTAACACTTTCATTGTAGAACAAGTCCTACCGCCACGTAAATAAATAACATGTAAATATAGAATTGCATTTATATCCTTTTTAACCGACTTCCAAAAAGGAGGAAGTTCTACGTTCGGCTGTATGTATGTTTTTTTACCTAGACTAACGAATAAATTAGAGAAGAAACGTGATATAAAACGTATAACACGTTTGTACGTTGTATTACAGGTTTTATGCATTTTTTACTAAACTAATAGAACAAGAAAATTGCCCACTTAATTGTTAATTGTTGGTTTAACCATTGTCTATAGCAGAGTATTATGGGTTTCCTCGCTAGGATAATTCTTTACGATGCTCTATCCTACGCTTGAGACCTTGAGACATAGGTATTAAGCCTATGCCTTAAGTTTACAGGCGGAGACAATGCATAATTCTTCTTGGTGTCGCAGGCAGAGACAATTCTCCTTGACGGCATAATATATGACATAACACTATATGACACTCGCAAATAACGTGGCTTTTTGTAGGTAAAATATTTTTTTTTAATCGTTTTAGTAGATCCAGATTTTACTGCCTACAACTTCACAAACTTTACATATTTATAATATTACTAGCAGACGCCCGCGACATTGACCGCGTGAAGCTGGATGTAAACTTACCTTTAGTTCGAACTGAAAATTTTAAAATAGCTTCAATGTACAGAATTTGACCTGTTACAGTTTTAAATAAATAAAATAAAATAAAAAAGCCTTTTATTTCTTGTCTTACAAGTAATATATAATATTATAGACAGATTAATAAAAGTAATAGGTACAAGAACCCCTCTAGGAGAGGGTGAAGGCCTCCTCCAGTTCAGACCATCTCTGCCGATCTTTGGCTAGTTTAGCCCATGTATTGCCAGCGATTTTTGCGATGTCGTCGGACCACCTACCAAGTGGTCGGCCAACTCGCCTGTAACCCGGGGGGCCTGACCACGATGTCAGTCTTGTTGTCCAACGATCGTCACTCATCCTTGCTACATGGCCTGCCCATCGCCATTTTTGTTTTAGAGAGTATTGAAGAGCATCTGTAACCTTGGTTTTTTGACGTATGGTAGAATGTCGTATCTTCTGAATTTTTTTAATTTTCATAATACTTCTCTCCATACTTCTTTGACAAGTTCTAATTTTGTTTTTTGTACGAACATTGTACTTCCATGTTTGGCAAGCATATGTTATTGATGGCAGCACACAAGTGTTTAAGACCTTTGTTTTAATTCTCATCGGCATGTTACTTTTTAGAATTTCCTTAAGTGTCTAAAACTTTTTCCATCCACCCTTAATCCTTCTTTCTACCTCTAGATCATTACTTTGGCTGTGAAAGGAAATTTGTTTGCCTAAGTACATGTACCTGCTTACGTATTCTATAGGCATGTTATCGAGATATATAGGGTGTTCAGCAAAGTTTGTCATAATTTTTGTTTTACTAAGGTTAATTTCTAAGCCAACGTCTCTACTTGCTATATTTAAACTTTGCAGCATTAAATTTAATTCGTTGCTGTTTTCTGATAGCAATACGATGTCGTCAGCAAATCTTAAATGGCTCAGGTATTTTCCGTTTACTTTTACTCCATAATTTTGCCAATTTAGCTTACTAAACACCATCTCAAGGACAGCTATAAAGATTCTAGGGGAGCAAGGGTCGCCCTGTCTTACGCCTCTACTAATGTGTATAGTTTGCCCTAGTCTCTCTAGTTTCACTTTACTAGTACACTCTTTATATAGAAATTTTAAAATTCTAATATATATGGGCTCTACATTTTGAGAATGTAGAGCTTCCCAAATTGCCGAGTGGAGTACAGTATCGAACGCCTTTTGGTAGTCTATGAAGACCATGTACACTGGTTTCCTAAACTCTTGATATTTCTCTATAATCATTTCTAATGAGTGTATGTGGTCGACCGTTGAAAAACCCTTCCTGAATCCGGCTTGTTCGATTGGTTGGTGTTTTTCTAGCGATTTACTGATCCTTTTCTCTAAAAGTGAAGCAAAAAGTTTATAAATTGTGGAGAGTAGGCTTATTGGCCTATAGTTACTAATATTTTTAGGGTCGCCCTTCTTGTATAATAAAATTATGTTTGATTGAGACCACTGTCTAGGAGTATTACCAGATCTTAAAATCATGTTGAATAGATGAACTAGTGGTGTAGTCAGAAGCTCCCCTGCTGTTTTAATAGCTTCGTTGGTAATTTTGTCAGGGCCTGGACTCTTCTCTGTTTTTAGCTTCTTTATTTCTCTGATTATTTCTAATTCGTCAATCAGCTCTATCGCTACATCATTATCCTCACACACAACACTGTTTGGTGATTGACCCTGTAGGCTATACAAATCTCTATAGAAAGCTGTTGCTGCGTGTAGTATGTCTGATCTAGTTTTTAAGGCTTTTGTTGTCCCTTGTAGTCCTTCGATCCAGGTTTTGTGTGAATTAAGCTGTCTGTAAGCTTTTTTAAGACTACCGGTAGCGTTTAAGTGTTTTTCAAATAAATTTGAGCGATAATGCCTATAATCGTTTCTGATTCTTTTACTTATAAGTTTATAAAGAGCTTTAATTTGGTTTTTTATTGCGCGTGTTTTTGGCTTAATACTATGTAGTTTTTGCCTTCGGTTAATTAAATTTCTTGTGTGTTCGGAGATAATATAGTTATATGTGTTTTGAGTCTTGGGCGTCTTTGCCTTATTTTGGCAGTCCTCAACTACTCCGATTATTCTGTCATAGTATGTTTGGACAGCCTCGTTTTTGTCTGGAAGTAAATCGATATTGGCAATATTTAATAGCTCTCTATACGTTGATATTTCTACGTCTGACTTAAGTATGCTTTTTGAACTGTTGGTATACTGCTTTCTACTAGGCTTTATCTTCTGCAGTCCGAATGTGGCCCGGACTAATCTGTGGTCTGAAGGGTAGGGTACATTTATCACTGTTATATTTGAGACATTTTTATGTAAATTGGTTAAAATATAATCTATTTCATTTTTGGTTTTACCATCTGGTGACCTCCAAGTCCACCTCTGCTTTGCATTTTTTTTGAAAAATGTATTGACAATAACCAGTTTGTTTTCGTATGCAAATTCGACAAGTCTTTCACCTCTACTGTTGCGCTCTCCATAGCCATTATTCTTCATTATTATGCATTCCTCTGGTTTTGGCTGGCCAATTTTCGCATTGAAATCGCCCATTACTATTATATTATTCGTATTTGAGAGTGCTAAAGCTTCGTCGATAGTGTTATAAAATTTCTCTACATCTTCGTCACTTGCTGAGTCCGTAGGAGCATAAGCTTGTATGAGACTAACCTTGAAGTTGTTGAAGTTTAGGTTTAGTAGCGCTACTCTTTCTGATAAACCAGAAATGCACTCAATGTAGTTTTTCAATATCTGAAAATAATGGAACAAAAAAATGTTACAGTTTTATTAGAATAGAATAGAATAGAATCTCTTTATTTGTCCACACACAAGTAATGAAATGAAAATAAACAAACAGAACATACAATACATACATCTGGTCGTGGACAAAAAAGAATTTATTAGAAGAATAGATAGTGATAATATTTAGTATAAGTATAGGTTGATTAAAAAAAACCATGTTCAAGGTTTGCAACTCTAGAAAGTGCTTCTAGAGTTGCAAACCATGCATTGATACGTGGTAAATCTGCCTGTTCTTGACAACCAGAAAATGGGGGGTTGAATTAGTTCTACGCATGGTGCTGTGTGAGAAAAACTTCGATTTAACTTCGGTTTCTATAGTTTCAGAGTCGTGTAGAACTCCATTGGGAAGGCAAAGTAACTGCGTTTCAATCTACGATTGCCCACCTCTACTTACTGCCTTTGAACAGAGGCCTCTGCCAAGTAACGTGATCAACTTCCTCAGGCTGTCGCAATGTGGTTTCGAGGGGTACATACCAAGGGTGTGCTGTGGTCCCATCCCATCGGCATCACCTGGTGGACAAACAACAGTATGTATAATATACATTTTTTTACTCCAATTTCGTAATCTACTTTTCGTAATTTAATTTTTTTAACAAGTTTTGTTAATTTTTTTATTTCTTTTATCGTGGTCGTAGAAAAGTATTGTATGCCACTGCACGTAATTTGCCATTGTAGCACTCGTTCTGTCTATTCGGGTTCGCCTCATTGCACAAAAGTTACTCGTGTTACGATGGCTCTCATTTAATGACAGTGGCATAAATAACCATTTTGCTTGATATACTTAATTATTATAAATATTTTAGTGCATTCTTTTTTTTCATTCATTATAACCAACCTATACTCGTAGATAGTTTATAGTGACCTTCTTCAGGGTATATTATGTAAACTTTCACTCTCTCTTTATGATAGTCGGAGTAGGTAGGTCTGCTCCAAACTAATTTTTTATCGAAATTAGGTTAAATATGTTTGACTTTATAATAATGACTATCACATATTAATCATGATGACTGGAACTGGCAGCTAAGCGGCCCAAATCCGGGTTACTACTGAGAATTTCTTGAAAGGAAAACCATTCAAACATTTCATAGGCTCTACATCGTGTTTGTATCTTCACCTGGCTTACCAACCTGCCAGAAATACGCAAAACATCATATAGTTTCAATAGATCCACAACAAAAATTAATTGATTTATCTTTGACGAAGACATGGGTGTATCACACAAACACATTACTTTAATAATATATAAATACATAGACAAGATGCACAATTTTATAAATATTTTTTTATAAATTTATTTCATTGACATTGGCGTGTTGAGATTGTCGTGCTTTTCAGCATAGGCCTCCCCTAGAGCCCGCCACATTGAACGGTATTTGTCTGTCTATTTCAAGCTCAGACCAATTATAGAAGGACCTGTATCGCACTCATAGTCACGAATAAAATTGTCTGTCATTTTCTGAGGAAAACGAGCTTAGATTTGGTATATATCTTATACTAAACTAGAAGTTTTTGTCCGATTTTTACACAATTCTATTACACAAAAAGGAGCTTTTACGGAGCTCTTTAACCGATGAACACGATTACAACTATTTAACACCGATTATATAGAGTCAGTTTTTATAATCGCATTAGATGGTTGATCATATACTTTGACAGAAAAGTAACATCTAGCGAGGCAGGTCCTATACAATAATTGGTCTGAGATTTCAAGTGACACCTGCTATTTTTCTGAGATCGTCCTTCCATCTACGACGCTGTCTTTCTTTGTTTCTTTTGTAGTGCCTTGGGCACCAAGCTGTTATGTCTCTTGACCATTTATCCTTCTTACTTCGAATTGTCCTGCCCACTTTCATTTCTAGGTAACATCAGTTATTTTGTTAATAAATTATATATAACTTAATTGTTTCTTTTAGTGTCGTGTAAATAACTATAAGCACCTGATCAAAGGCAGCTTTTTTGAAATCACAGACAGAGTCTTGAATTTTATTCATGTTTTTATTATATTTTTATAGACAAAACGACCATCATCTAGCGCCAGACCTATTGAAGGCGAAGACCCTGTATATGATGAAGATTCGTACCCCGAGTCTCGTGACGTATGTGGTAAAGAGACTGGTGCTGATCGAATCTATGGCGGTCAGTTTACGGAGCTGGATGAGTTCCCCTGGATGGCACTACTAGGATACCGACCACGTAAGATTTTTGCATACCTACTTCATTAGGAGACCTGGAACTTTTGTCTTGAAGTCTTAACAGATATAATTATTATTATTCATCATCATCATAAACCGCTGATTTTACCGGCCTACTACAGGGCCTTCCACCTTATAGGATAGGGGGTTTGGAGTAAGCCCTTAACTTGGTCCTATGGGTTGTTGATGATGAGTAGTGGTGGGTCCAGGATCCATAATTATCATTATAATGATTATTTATCCATCCATCCATAATTATAATTATCATTAACAGAGGACTAATAGAGGTAAACATTATCCCTAATTATTATTATTGGTGATGAATTGATGACACGGATTTTTATAGCACTGTCAAAATGTTACTTTATGAAGTGAATGTTTATCAGTAATGTGTCTCAAACGGTGAAGGAAAAACATCGTGAGGAAACCTGAGAATTTTCTTAATTCTCTGCGTGTGTGAAGTCTACCAATCCGCATTGAGCCAGCGTAGAAGACCATTTGCGTAATCCCTCTCATTCTGAGAGTAGACTCGAGCTCAGCATTGAGCCGAATATGGGTCGATAATAATTAATACAGATTATTTTTTATTTAATATTTTTAATTGAATGTTTTAGGCAACAATGGACCACTGACGTACCAATGCGGGGGAGTGCTGATCAATCATCGCTACATACTGTCAGCTGCTCACTGCGTTGTCGGAGAAATTGAAACGGCTGTTGGAAAACTGTAAGTTAAATATATAAGGACTACAGTACGACATACATACTTGAACAGTTAAACGTCTGCCTGCGGTCTTATTTGATCTTAAGTCATGACTGATGTCAATTCTAAGATGGTAGTATTTTGTTTGGCTCTTGACCTTTACGGAGTACCCAAAACTTGGTAACCCAAAACCAAATATCTAGGTGCATTTGATAGTCGAATGAGCTTCTCGACTCGCATACTAATGACCAGAGAAAGTACTTCTTTTGTCTCTCCGTTCCGTTCCTAACCTACTGCTGAAGTGCTCAAGTGTTGCTTTAGGAGAAAAATGTCTATCCATCTCAAGCTCAGTCCCTAAAGGACTTACATCGCTTGTGGTAGAGATTTCCCACCGTCTAAAGCGATTTTTCAAATGCTTTCTGACCTTCCTTAACAAAATCATGCATCTTATGCGTTATGCCCGCAAGCAAATTAATACACAAAAAATGATTTTTTGAAAACCGAAAATAAACTCTGTCTAAACAATTTGTAAGTAAAGTAGTTCGTAACTTCTTATTCATTATTAAAATAATAAACGAAATTTCTCTTCGAAGTTATGTGTTGAAGTTCTTCGTGCATCACAATAGCAATGTCTTTTAAAAACTTTCTTGTTCACTAATCTCAAAAAAAGACTTCATACCTATTATCTTATAGTATGTATTAAGGGACCGCTCAATAAACATTTAAAATTAAAAAAAACAGTTATTTATAAATTAATTAGCTTGTAATTCCAATTCTTATTCTATTTTTTTCCATAATAGAACTTCAGCCCGTTTGGGAGAATACGATACTCAGACGGACATAGACTGCGCGGAACCCAACGACTGTGCCGACCCACCGCAAGAGATCCTGGTGCACTCCTCATACCCTAACCCTGGATTCTCAGACAGAAACAAGAACAGGAAAGACGACATTGCAGTTATTAGACTCGCTAGAAGAGCAGTTTATACAAGTAAGCCAAGAACAAGCATAATATAAAAAAAAAACTTCGAACACACTTAATTGTATATCTGAAACTACTGAATCGCTTCTGATGAAACTTACACTGTTCCCTAAATTGGAATGTCTCTAGATTTAAAAAAAGACCATTTAAAAAAAGTGTGTGTCAGCTCCGACGCACGAATGGAGTTTACTCTTTCAGATCGACCGTCTAAATAGGTGTATGTCGCCTCGCAGCAATGTGCGGCTCAATACTTACGCCTGAAAAGTGAAAGGTGCGCAACCGAGGAGCAGGCCGCGGCGTGCACGCTGTTGGCGGCACAGCACGGCAAAAGGCTGTTATTCGTTCATTGAATTTTTCTGCCCATATTTCGTACCGTGGCTATATGTATATGAAAAATCGATTCTTAAGAAGTAAACTCCAAAAAATTATTATTTGATTTACAGTCTGAGATATTCGTGGATAATCAACTACTACAGAATATAACATAATATAAAAACTAACTCATCTCGACATAAATTAAATTTGGCATACATGTTTAAAAGCTGGTTAAAGTCGTTTAAAAACATAACCAATTATTTTTTGGTCATAAGTTTTTCTTCAATCGGGATTAGCACATTGGATTGGGAAAGACCATTTTATTGGCCATGTCCAATTTACAATATAATCTGATCCTTTGTTCTGCATCACAAACAAGTGGTAGCAGGTACACAACAAAGTAAGAATGATAATAATCATTAACATCATCATCACAACAGCCGATGGACGTCTACTGCAGGACATAGACTTTTGTAGATAGAACCAAACAATACGATCCTGAACCGTCTGCATCCAGTAACTCGTTCAACTTTATGCGAGGTCGACGATTGAGACTTTTTTTGATGTTGCTAATTCAACTAAAACTATATTTGACGGCGCAGGGTCGTCATTCCAATCCATCAACCAATGGTCAATCTTAGGACACTAACGTCTATCGGATCTTCGAACTGTGTGCCCCGCAAATTGTCAGTTATATGTTAACGTACCTACAGTAGGAATCTATTTTTGTTTCAGCTTTTGTCCAACCCATCTGCCTTATAGATAACAGACTCCGCTTGAGTGCCGGTGATGACGTATTTGTGGCTGGATGGGGAAAAACCCTAGAAGGTACGATTCCTGCTTTATTGATTTTACGCCTTACTGTGAATAATTCTAAGAAACCTGTTACGTTCATTATTTATTAATACCGCATTGAGGGTTAGCTTCAACTAACAATTGTGTCTATCGTTATTTGAAAATAAAAGCTTTAAAATAGTTACAATTCTTAAGTTACTAAAGAAGGTACATATTTTTACGAAATTTAACTTATTTAATAACAAAGATTTAGGAAGTACGCAACTATTAAAATACATATTTAAATAGTAATTAAAGTGCTCATATCTACAAAAAATTATCAAAACTTGATGACAATGATATAAATAAACAGTTTATCAAATATTCATAGAAAAACCATATTTTTCCGTAAGTTAATTGTAAACAGCAAGTTTAAATTTAAAATCACGTGAATCTGATTACAACGCCACCTACCGGGTCCTATTGCATAAAACTAACGAAGAGGCTCACAAAAATCGTTACCAGCATGGGACATACTAACGGATATGACACCGCCCCAGCGCTGAATGGCGAGGAATCGCAGTCCGCGCAGGGGTAGTGAACAAGCATACACGACTCATAGGCCAAGATGCCTCAGCTTCCAGCGTGGGCTCTCCACATTTTACTCGGGCAAGGAGGCCAAGGCTCGAGGCCCATACCCTGACCTCTCGGGAGGAGATGTCTCACTTAAATATACAAAAAAAATCGTCTTGTCTAGTCTTATTATATAGTTGTAGTGATACGTTTTATTCATTCGGTTTTTGATTTTTATTAACACGAGAACATAAAATTAAACTAAAACATGTTGTTTGTGATCAAAAGTTATGTTATTATTTAACGAAGTTATCAATAGCTGTTGGTTGTTGCAATAATTTATACGTAATTTCCGCCTTTGACCTTCCGTGTAACCGTGACTTTGATTACGCGTTATTATGTGTTATTTTTTCCTTAACAGTCCAGTTACAAATATAGCAACATATAGTTAACATGTACCTACAGAAGATCTTCAGAAATAAAATCCACTTAAATATTCTGTTTAACATTATCTTAATGAATTTGGCACAACTCGTAACGTACGTAAATAACATGACTTTTCGATTTATCAAAATTAGGTTTTATATAAATCCTGCGGGAACCATGGATTTTTTCCAGGATAAAAACATGTGTTATGCAGGATACAATCTATCTTCCTTCCAAATTTCAGCCAAATCGATTCTATAGTTGCGACGTGAAGGAGTAACAAACATCATACTTATACATAACTAACTGACTCCGCGCGGTTTCACCCGCGTGGTTCCCGTTCCCGAAGGAATAATATATAATATATAGAATGTTTCAAATCGGACCAATAGTTCCTGAGATTAGCGCGTTCAATCAATCAAACAAACAAACAAACTCTTCAGCTTTATAATATTAGAATAGATATTAGTGAGATGTGATTGTAATAAATTGTTTTAACTTACGTATAGTTGAAACTAATTTTTAACTTCCATTTCAGGCAAGAGCAGTCCAATCAAGCTGAAGCTCAATTTACCGATTTTCCAAAAATCCGATTGCACAACGAAGTACAGATCGCTTGGAGCAGAATTGACTGAAAATCAGCTGTGTGCTGGTGGAGTGTTCGCTCAGGATGCATGCAGAGGAGACTCGGGTGGACCTCTGATGAGGAAGACTCCTTCAGGAATCTGGGAAACCGTGGCTGTTGTCTCCTTTGGCTATGGTTGTGGTAGAGACGGTTGGCCAGGCGTTTACACCTCAGTATCACATTATACCGACTGGATAAAGGACACTATGCTTAGATCCAATGTGTAGACCTATTACATATTATGTAATGTTAAGATTTTTACTATTGCCATAATTTTACTTTCGACTGTTTCATTGCCTGTAGTTATAAATTGAATTGTTTTGCTGACGCAATACGAAATATGCATAATTTTTTTGTTATCAGCAGTCAATATTGCTACTTAATAAAAACAAATCTGCCGCAGTAATGTAATAAAAGTTCTATTTTTGTAAACAATTTTTTGCAATTGAACGATGTTTTTCATCGACAATAATTAAAAGATAACGAGAGAACACTTTAAAGTTTTTGCAATTAATACACTGCAATAAAACAAATTACATATTTTAAATTTTTGTTTAATTTCTTACACCTTTAAGCTTATATATCTGTATTATTTGCCTATTTGTTTTACTAAAAAAAATATCGCATTAGCGCAAGTTCCAAAGTTGCCTAAAAATAGTTTTTATAACAGACAATTCAATGGACATATATTATAAAATATTACTTCTTATATCTACGTATGTGATGTTTCACTCAACTTAAGTGTACGATATATCTACTTATTTATTAATATTAAGGAAAGACACGAATGTCTAATTACACTAATAAAGAGTAGTATATAAATCATTTGTTTGCTAGTACAACACATAACTGCATGCACATAATGTTCTCTCAATTCGGCTTGAATCTACTTTTCCCCAAACAAAAATGTAACTTACCTACATGCAAGTAATAAAAAATAAAGTTCAAGAACTATAACCGACTACGTAAAAAGGGGTCTAAAAAGAACGAAACAAGAAAATATTTCAGATCTAAATAGAGACATGCATATGAACAAAAATGGTCATGGTATACCCGTGGTCGCACCCATTATACATATACCTACCTAACTTGTACCAGTACCTATGTTTAAAATACAAGTGTTCCTGGCATAATCACATTAGACCCTACACAGTCGGTGCGACTGTTAAAGATATATTTTGACTTAAACAATATGATATATAGATACAGATTTGTAATGTGCTCGTCAAGACCTTTTGTTTGATACCAAACACATAGTGATTATCTCGGTTTAATTTTTTTCAAGGTTAGAATATGGGGTTTGAATTCGGCGCTACGGTGGACCAAACATACATACATACATACATACATACATACATACATACATACATACATACATAGACTGCCAAAATTATTACCCTTCCTTTTGGCTTTGCCGTAGTTGGGTAAAAATTACATTCTGAGCACAGAAAACATATTCCTGAGCAACTTGATGGATGATTAAATAATTAATTAAGTAAACAAATTAAATGGGTAGATGAGAAATTTAAGTAACACCACATGGGACTCCACAGTCATCTGAAGTTTCCATACCCTGTACAGAGATATTCAATTAGTCGTAGCGAATCATTTGCATAGGTGTCGCTGGCAATCAAATTAAGTGGATCACCGACAATTCTATGCGCATAATTAAATCATTTACCCTTTCAAACGTATATGGGTGTCTAAAATTTTATTTGTTTCGGGACCCTTTTTGATGGTATCAGTCCTTTGTTTTGGTTCGGCTTCTTGATCAGGTTGGATAACATCAAGTAAGCTGGATAGGTTTTAAAAGTCTTTCTGTTAAAATTAAGCTCATATGCACAGTTAAATGATATACAACACATAGGATAGTTAAAATCTGGGTGACATACGTATCCAAACTAGGACAGGATATTTTTTTTTGGATATTATCGTCCTATATTATGAATCTAATTAAATATAATTGTATATTGACTAATTAGTTATGGTATCACCGAAAAATACACGAATCCAAGCGACAGCGTCATCCAGATTGGACAGAAAATCCTCTACGTACGTTTCACTCTGAAATCGGATCTTCCTCAGGAGGTGTTGATTTCACTACAGAAGGAAGACTTTTAATCGTCCAAGTTTCAAATCTCTACTTCTTGGAGCCCCATCAGGCGATGCTTTTGGGCTCGCTAAAACCCCCAGTGACGCAGCTAAGGTCCCATTAATGTATTCCGATGTACTTGTAAAGTGACTGCTTCTGATAACTGCGTAATAGTTTCAACACAGCTTTTGTGATAGTTTGTGATAGCAAATAGTTTTATTTAACAAGATTTTTCAATTAACAGAAACAATCGCTATTAAACAGAAAACTTTTATTCAAGTTACTTTCCGTCAGTATTTAGGAGAAAATATTTTTCGTTATGAATTGAACAAAAAAACAGATAGTAAATCACAACTGGGAATACATTCATTCATTTCACCCGAGAGATAACATATACGAAAAGGGGGAGTATCAATCGGATTCTAAAAATTACGGCAGTTTAAAAGTAGGCAGCATTTACATAAAACTACTATTTCCGACATGATATACACTCTGCGCGGCCCATTTGTTTGTTTTATGCGAAAAATATCGCTCGCATATCTGAAAGTAGGTTGGACTAATTTGAAAGTCATATTTATTGTTATTCAATTTTTTCAAAATTATCGCCTGAATTTACTTTCATGTTTTCATTGTTTTTTGGTTTTTGAAACGCATGTCGCTTGCATGTTAGGTATTTGAAGGTATGTTGGACTATTTTCAATTGTTATTCAATATTTATTATATTTATATATGATAGTTAGTAAGTAGTTATTTATATAACGCTCTAAAATATTGATTAATAGTTACGATTTCAATTGTTTTATTGATATTCGTATTATAAATCCCGATGATTTCTTTTTCTTTTAAAATAAATAATAATTTGCTACAAAGATTTACTTTTAAGTATTAAGTAACTACTAGTTATTCTCGGAGTATCTTTGCGTGATCGAATCAGAAAACATAGCTCAACGAGTCGCGAAGCTGAAGTGGCAATGGGCGGGGCACATAGTTCAAAGAGCCGATGGTCGTTGGAGTTCCAAGGTGCTAGAACGGCGATCCCGCACTATGAACCAGGTGGTCAGACGACATCAAGCGAGTCGCAGGTATTCGCTGGACGCAGGCGTCTCTGGATCGTGATGTTGTACGGATCAAATCTTGTAACCAAGTAGATAGCATACTTTGTAGATAATTGCCGTTGCAGGTTTTCTATATGATAATAACATTGATAGGAAACATAAAAATGCAACAACATATGACATGCGTGTTGACTTTTCATATAAATGAATTACACGCGATGTTGTTATGATGAGAATGCTATCAACACTCCTATTGTATCATGAGGATCCAGATTCTTATCATGCTACGTATAAAATCATTTGGAAAATCAACAGTAGCCATTTCAATTTACATTATACATACAATAATGATGGAACTGGAAGATGTTAATTTATTATTGAAAATATTTTTGTTTTGCGTTGTGCGTTTATATGGTGTCTTAGCACAAGTAGACGATGATGTAAGTATACCATACAAGTATCTAATACACAGTGGCGTGCACTAGGTTTAACTAGGGTATGCACTATACGTACAAGTTGTACAAAATTGATGATTGTTTTACTAATCTATGTTCGTAATGAGTCTTCAGGGTAGGCAGTGAATTATTGCATCTATGAAGTGCACGCCACTGAATACAACCTGCAAATTAACCCAATCCAAGAGAAGATGAGGTAATGGAACAGTTGCTATTTCGACGAAACATTACAAGATTTTAACTAAAACAGACTTTACAAAGAGTAACTGCTCGACCTTCTTCATTGGACATCGAGTGTACAACTAGAGTGTGCTGAATATGTTCCTGATAAGCTTCCGAAAGGAGTACGTTGTGTTATCTACTATAATAGAAGTCACTGGGGTTGAAAAAAGAGCAATAAAATTTGCACAGAAAAAACTTGTTTTGCCAAATTTTATTCATAAGTGGCCACTGTGCCAATTTGAATACATGCCTGTAATTCCTGAAATATGTCCTGTCAATTATTTTTTCTTCTTTTATGTTTATTTGTATTCCTAATATCATGTAAATAAAGAAACTTTTTTTTCTCATTCGGCCTTAAATGGGTCAATCAAAGGTACCCTATCGACAGATAAAAATTTGCCGCCCAAAAGTTGTGTTGGGTTGCCTAAAATTTGTTAGAAGAAGTAGTACAATGACTTGTGTACTCATTCAACTTCAAAGTTAGACTATTACCAACTAAGACTAATCTAAGGCAGCATCAGTTAACAACAATAGGGATGATCCAAAGTTGTAGTTAAATAAAAACAAACAGTTTTTCGTTGCCATGTTATCAATAAATGGGAAAGAACCTCTAAAACAATGTCATTGCTTAACAGAACTGCTATGCAGCGATATTTACTGAAGGTACTAAAGGTTGCAGCGATTTTGAAAATGGGGCTTTTCTCTGCGATTTAAATGTCGATATTGCCCCTGAAAGCGAGGACTCGGAGAGTGGTTTGATACTATCTGGTGAAATGGAGGTGGTGGAAGACTTTGATGAGGATTACGCAGTGAGTTAATTCAACCAATCTATTCAATACTATTTCCTCTTTCAATGTATAATAAAATCACACTAATATTATAAAGGCGAAAGTTTGTGTGTAAGTGTGTATGTTTGTGCTGCGACTACTGAAGCGATTTGGCTGAAATTTGGAATTGACATTGACTGAAATCCACGCGGACGACGTCGCATGCATCCGCTTGTTTACAATAATTTCAATGTACAATAACCTATTTTAACGGCCTAATACAGGGCGAGGTCGCACTCCTACAGAAGAGAAAAAATCAACGATCTAATGCGAATATATAAACTGTCTCTATACTATAGTATCGATATTTCATAGTAAGAGCTCCGTAAAATAATAAATTGTTATACAAGGGGCCAAAATATACGAGGTATTTTTAGATAAATAGAAACCAAGTGTATAATGGGTTTAGCCCCGTGTTACACTTTACTTTTCAACTAAGCTCGTCTTCCTCAAAAAAAAAACACACAATTTTATTCGTTAATTTGGGTGCGATACTAGTTCTTATGTTGAATTAGTCTTAGCCGAAGTGATATGGATAGCTTTCGATCGACGACGCTGCTCCATTTTGGGTTGACGGGCTTAGAGTGGTAATGTTGAAAGTTATGACGGCTTAACGTCCTCTCCAAAGCACGAAGATGTATCACTACCAACTTCCCAGCCCTGTAGTGAGCCGTTAAAATAGGCTGATGATAAAGAATGGAATAAAATTCAATATTTATACTACAGCCGTACTCGATGTGTAATGTTTACCAACAAACAAATTTAAAATGAGGGTATATATAAATCGCTACTGTAAGTACACCTAATAATAATTAAAATAACATGTTCTGAAATTAATAAAATTATATTTTATTAATAAGCTTAGAACAATTAGATATAGAACTAGAAGAAACAAAACATAATTTAAAATAAATAGATAATGAAATGACATGCGTTTTCTACCTTCATTACTAAACTTAACTTATTGTATGTTGGTAAACAGTAAACATCGAGTACGGCTGCAGTATAGGTGTTTTATGTGTGTTCATAGGTTATATTGAATATTTGGAAGGATATAGGAGCTGGAAAACAATTTATGTACAACATTGAAGGTAACTTATGTGAAAGTATGAAACGGAATGACACACCGTGGTACCCTCTAGTACAAGCTTTACATACTGAATGTCCTGTTAAAAAGGTAATAATGTTCTTGTAACATTTATTGTTTAAAATAATAAATTAATCATAAACAGCTCACAAGTGTGACGTAACGGGTAGCAGCAACAGTGAATGTACCATCATTTTGTGGCAGAGGAAACATTTCAAGTAAGTTGCAGGACTTTTGACCTTGAGAGTGGACTTAAGGGATCCTTTTAGAATGCATCAACACTCACCTCCCCTGTCAGAGATGTTCTCAATGCCCACTCTAAACAATTTATGATCAATAATTAAAACACAGAACATTATTGCACAGAATCACTAACGCGACTGGCAGCGTGACGGTGTCTACGCAGCCTAACAAACAACTGAGCTCAAGTCATCATATACCCTATTATTTACACCAACCCTGATAACTCCCCTCTACAAAAACATAAATAATTAATGTTAATACTACCCGCAATTGAGGAACTTGTAACACAACTGTCTCTTTAATTACTGTATATATTAATAACAAAGTGAGGTTAAAGAATGGATATATATATAGTACTCTGTACTATAATATACCGTATATATACATACAGTAGTAAGACGATTTAGTATATAAATAAATACTTATTATTTTACAATTTAAATTCAAATCTTGTGTTGAAGTTTATTTTTGTCATATTTTTATGTTTTTTGAAATCAATAAATTTTATTTTTGTATTTTTGCAGGGAGTCTATCCTGTGGAAAACTTGGTGATGTCTCTTGAATTTGCAAAAAATGTTTTAAATCATGAATTTTGTGGCGACTACATCGTGGAAGTATCTATAGGAACGATTGAAACCCCCATTTCGTGTTATGAAATCGGTGTAGCAATTGAAGAGGTATCATGTGAATAAATGTTCTGTTAATTATTGATTGTGTTTGGTTGTATTGTTTCATTTCGAATATAAATACCATATGAAGTCAGAATAAGGAAGCAGAGTCACTCAGGGCGATGGAGCAAGCTATGATTGGAGTATCTCTGTGGAATCGAATCAGAAATGAGGACATTCGCAGAAGAACCTATGTCACTAACACAGATCAACCAATCACGACGCAGAAGTGACACATAGTTACAAGAGTTGATGAACTACTGAAACCTAAAATCCCAAGTTGCTGGAATGGCGACGCAGTGGAAGGCGCAGTGTTGGTCGATCCTCCTCTAAGTTGACCGATGACATCAACCGGGTTTCAGCTGCTGGCCCATTCTCTAATTTGGTCTTTATTAAAAACCAATTGAAATAAACATCAACTTACCCTAAGAGTATCCCAAACGTATCAGGTCTAAAGCCATCAACAAACCAAGATGGAGACATCACAACTTCTTAATTTGTACTGTTATACGTTGTATCTAATTCTGTACAACAGTTCATTCCCAAGATTTTTACCTATTCTAATACAATTGTTTTATAAGCTTGCGTAAATAAAACATAATTCTAATTAGAATAAAAGCTTTAAAATTCGAATCAGGCTTAGTTTACAAGCACTTTTGAAACGTCAAGTTATGTCATAATTTAATATATAATAATGGTGGTAATAATAGTCGAAAATTTAAAATTAAAGTTACGAGGGATCCAAAAGCGCCTTGGTTCGAGAAGAGCCCACAACAATCAAAAATTGTATTAAAAAAATTAAACATAATTTAGAAAAAAAGTGTTGTGATAAATTTCAATTAGTAAGTATTACTTGAACAAAGTTAGAAATATATTCTTTTTATCTACGAGATTCGAGAATATACCAGAGGTCATAATTTAGAGTGAATCAAAAATATGCAAATGCATAACACCCGACGTTTTCAAATTACAATATTATTCAAATAACTCTTTATTTTTACGTGGCGTATTATTTGAGTTTTAACATTGAGAGAGCAATTAGTTACTGACCTTTCTAAATATTGGACGATTGAGTATGATGGAATCCTAAAAGAACTTTGTATTTTTGTTGAAGTGTTCGTATACAAATAATGATTGTAATAACTAGGTGGAGTTATTTTTTTTTGGAAAATACATTATTAAATTTAAGGTCCTATAAAGAAAATCGTTGTTATCACAGAATATAGAAAACGTTAAAGCTAACGCTTAGGGTTGTTATAGTTTCACTGTATTTTTATGGTTTAATTTACTAGCTGTACATTTGACTCAATCAAATCAATAAGATGGTAGGCAGGTACCTACCAAGAATATTTTTCAGTATATTTTTTGTTTCGTTTACGTAACGACTTTATTTATTACCGTTATCTATACTAAATTATAAAGCTAAAGAGTTTGTTTGGTTGCTAATCTCAGGAGCTACTGGTCCGATTTGAAAAATTCTTTTAGTGCTAGATAAAGCCCAGTATTTTTTTGGGAACAGGTGCCACGCGAGTGAAACCGCGCGAAGTCAGCTGGTTATATTATAATGATTATAATATTATTGATACTATAGTTCAATTCAACTTAACATTCTGTTGATAATGATGATGATGAATTCGAAATTTATTTAGACTGTAAGATAAATAAGTATTTACCTATATAAGCTTTAAATTTTAATTTTTCTTATAAAATCACCTTAACGATATAATTGGAATCAACCGTTGTTCAATAAATAATTAGAAAACATATTATCATTAATGATTGATTGAAATTGAAATAAATTGGTCGTTCTAGTTTTATTATTCTATCCAAAAGTATAAAGCCACCATCTAATAAGCTACTACTAAAAGTTACTAAGAAATTCTCAAGAAGAAATGTTTTGGACAGCTCTCCAAATGTCGTAGGAAAAAATCAAAGCGAGCACTCGGAAAGGTTTGTCCTTTGACAAATTGGGGATTTGGTGTTTACAAAGATTCGACTAGTGACTTTACTCGTAGATGAGACGAGTTATTTTCATAGAAATATCTTCCTAGAAGAACGTACAAAAGAACTATTATTTATTATTAAGAACTCATTATGAAAAAAATACGTATTCTAAATCTCTGCATCAAGTGGCAGGAAATTTTCAATTTTACGATCATCTTATTTGGTTATTTCAATAAAATGATTAAAAACCATGGCCACTTAAATTAGTGTCTTATATTTTGACTCGTACACCGAGCGACGCCTACGTAATGAAGTCAAAAGTCACATCATCACATCATCTACACACATCTTTTATTAAAAAAATGTGATGAATGACTTTGATGTTATCAAGGATGTAATCTTTTAAATGTCTCTGTTACTCTCTGTTCAGACTTACACGCGAAGCGAAACATAATCTATGAAGTACACACGTTCAAAAAGACGGTTGGAAAGTGGACAGAAAAAGCCGCACGCATCAAAAAATGTGATAACTAGCGTAAGGGAGGTGTGAAGAGCACTCGACTCCTCCAATAATGCCGCCAGTCCGCAATAAAATTGTCAAGAAGAGATCTGCTAACGATGCACTTTGAAATTCGAGATTTGAGTTTCGGAGTTAAATGCGGCGGATTAAAATTTGATAAAGAGTGTGTCGGATTGTGCGGAATATGTAGAAAAGTGCTTTTACGTGTTTGAAACTTGAATGTTTAATAATGTAACTTCTTTGTTTGGCAGGATATCGTACGTTACAGAAACATTTTGATCATCATCATCATCATTGTCAGCCGATGGACGTCCACTGCTGGACATAGGCCTCTTGCATGGACTTCCAAACAAAACGGTTTAGAGCCGCTAGCATCCAGCGGCTCCCTGCAACCCGCTTGATGTCTTCGGTACACCTAGCGCGCATTCTGGTGCGGGGTCGCCATTCCAGCACCTTGGGACCCCAACGTCCATAGGCTCTTCGAACTATGTGGCCTGCCCATTGCCACTTCAACTTCGCGACTCGCTGAGACTATGTCGGTGACTTTGGTTTGTCTGCGGATCTCCTCATGTCTGATTCGATCACGCAGAGAAACCCTAAGCAAAGCTCGAGGAAATCGCCCTCTGAGTTGTAGGAGTATAAATGACTCGTTCAGCATATCAGCCGATGGACGTCCGACTGCTGGACAAAGGTCTTTTGTAGGGACTTTCAAACATCACGATTCTGAACTGCCTGCATCCAGCGAATCCCTGCTGCAAATTTGATAGGTTGCTAGCTATATTTGAAGCTTCATGGCTGTAATCTATACTAATATCTATACTAATATCTATACTAATATTATAAAGCTGAAGAGTTTGTTTGTTTGTTTGATTGAACGCGCTAATATCAGGAACTACTGGTTCGATTTGTAAAATTCTTTCAGTGTTAGATAGCCCATTTATCGAGGAAGGCTATAAGCTATATATTATCCCCGTATTTCTACGGGAACGGGAACCACGCGAGTGAAACCGCGCGACGTCAGCTAGTCTAATATAAAACTGTGCTAATCTCAGGAACTACTAGTTCGAATTTAAAAACTCTTTCAGTGTTCGTTAACTTATTAATTAAGAAAGGAACATTTATACGCCATAATATTTCCGCAAGTGAAATCACTGGGCCTACATAGTTGCTAATATTAGCTTTTTGGGACGCTCTAAGTTGATTTATACATTGACGCCATTTTAGGTAGGAGCGTACCTACTCCTAGAGTAAAAAGATTTATTAGGTCTTTAACCTTTTATATTTTATGTTCTTATGACTCACAATATTGTTTTCTTATTTTAAGCATAGTAAGTAGGATCTTCATGTTCCGTAACTAGTCTTTGATGTAAATTGAAATCTTGAAATTAATTTTGATTCCAATATTTATTTTTAGCCGGCTCTTTTCAGCAGAACCTGCCTACAAAGGGTCACTTGTTTCAAAAGTAATCTAAGCGTAGGTACCTAAAATAAACGAATTTTGATTTTGATTTTAAATTAACGTTTAGATTTTTATAAAAATGGACACTAACATAAAAAATAATTTCATTAACAATATACATTTGTATGTGCAGGTACTTTAAATAAATAGTCTTGGTATAAACATGTCGTATATGAAAAGATAACTTTAAATGTAATTGCTAAAGACGGCAAACGGAAATTAACTCTACTATACACATCATAGAGCACATAATTGAAGTTTATGTACAGATTTGGGGTGTAATAATATCCTCCTCATTCGAATAGATGAGAAAAAAGCGGGGTCCAGCGGACGAACTTTTTAATTTGTAATTACAGGACAGTCCAAGCTTTAGGCATCATTAACTTTCCTCCCAAATGTCTACGGTATATGGGTTCCGTGCATACTTTTACGAGAGAAAATTTTATCGCCCGTAACCGAATTACGGATGAAGGTAGGTAAATATAGAGCACTGTTGTTTTGCATAATTAGCTTATCTTCTTAATTACGACACTGGTATAATTATACCAAAAACCACTAATGTAATATATAAAATAAAATGTAAGCTTTCATTTGACATGTTATACGAGTAAATAATTGATGAAGATATTTGTATAACATTAATTTACTGTTTATAACTGGCAACCCCACAGTTGCAGTGTGAATGCAGGCAACCTTTACGTTTTCAATTCTGTTGGGTATATTATACGAAGACGACGAAATAAAATATTAATCATTTAATACTCACGGGCGCAATTAACTGTGTGAGTATTTTCCATAGTTTATTTCTTATCCCAAATAAATATTGTTTAACCCTTACTAGCGGACGCCTGCGACTTCATCCGCGTGGAATTTAGTTTTTCACAAATCCCTCGGGAACCATGGATATTTCCGGGATAAAAAGTAGCCTCTGTATTAATCCAGGCTATAATATATCTCAATACTAAATTTCAGCTAATTCGGTTTAGTAGTCCAGGCGTGAAAGAGTAACAAACATTCATATCACCAAAATCATCAGTTTTCGCAAATCTCGGGAAGCCATAGATTTTTTCGGGATAAAATGCCTGTGTGTTAATCCAGAGTAAAATCTATTTCCATTCTAAATTTCAGCTAAATTCCTTCAGCGTTAAAGAGTAACAAACATCCAAACATATATCCAAAAATGCACACAAAAATGGCGTTTATAATATTAGTTAGGATGCTGATTTTTGTACTTTATGCAAGACAGAAATAGCAGCTTATATAAACCTGAAGTTCACTATCAAGACTGTAAAAGCAAGAGCAGACCCCTGTGAAAACCGCCCATAACTTAGCAATGACGCAAAACAGTCAACATTGTGTTTCATATAAGTACATCGTCGGATTAGTCTGAATCCGAACATAATAATTTTACTGCGTCTCCTTTTCATTCGACGATAAAATAACCGCGTGTGGTATATAATGTTGAATTACAATGCGCTATAAAACGTTGTACTATGTGAATACGCCGCATCGAGATTAGAGGGGTTCAGATGATTGTTACAATATTATTTTCTTGTTTTTACGACGGGAAAATAATAAGCGTCACAGCGTTTATTGTCTGGACAATAAAAACGGTATTAAGAAAGCGCTGATTGTATTCATTACAATAGAAGAAAAGCAATTAGTGTTTCTGTGGAATGTAATATGATACCAAGTTGCTAGAGACGGTCATTGTTTGGCTTGTGAATGGATTTTTATGAATGGGGATGATCGTAATATGAAAAGGATCTGTCATAAAAAGATATGAAATACTGTGTCTATAAAAATATTATAATAGATGATCTTTAACTGCAAGAAGTTTTACTGAGCGTATTCCGCCTATATTTTGGATGCTTTTATTTTTCTACCACGGGCATAAACATTTTTTTTATGTATCCTGTTGATAACTGGGCATTGTTTGATATAAACCTGTAAATCTTACAGTTTATGAGCTCAAAATTATAAGCGGCAAACCGTATTTTGGAAATGAAAATATTAATTTATTAAAAAATATTTTTTTTCGAGAAAGAGGCGTATCGCGGAATCCAGCTCAGCTGGGCAACGTTAGGAAAACTCCGCGACATCTTTGCATCCAAAATTCTTCAGTGCCTGAAGATGGATGTCTTCGAACAGTGTGGTCCTTATTAATAAGCTCAAAGTCACTCAGCGGGCGATGAAATTAGCTATGTTTGGAGCTTCTCTGCGTGATCTAAAGAGAAATAAAGAGATCTATAGACGAACCAAAGTCATTGATATAAGTAGATCAGCAAGTCGCGAAGCTGAAGTGGCAATGGGCAGGCCACATAGTTTGAAGAGCCGATGGACGTTGGGGTCTCAAGGTGCTGGAATGGTGACCCCGCACCGGAACGCGCAGTGTTGGTCGACCCTCCACTAGGTGAGGAGATCAAGCGGGTTGCAGGTTGCGGATTGGCGGCTCGAGACCGTTGCAGTGGACGTCCATCGGCCGATAATGATGATGATGAAAAAATAAAATATGTTTGCCTGAGAAAACTAACATTTTCTCAGGCAAACTAAGTAGATGACTGGAGCCACGCTCTTATTGACACCTTGTTCATCATATCTCATAAAATAGGAAATAATATTGGAGATAAAATTAAATCCCAAGAAGACTTCACAGAAACTTTTTGATTTTTCGGATATAACGTATCTTTACGCCACAATGTTTTTTCCGAAAGTCAAGGTTTCGCTAATGTTATTAAAAAAACATTGTATTAAGTGTATAAATTAACCTTCTAAGACTCGCTGGTATCGTGGTACTTCGACTCTTTAGCGTTACATGACAAGTTCTGCCGAGACGAGTTCATTCTATTTACTGTAAGCCGCATAAAAGTTTCCCTAATATTATTCAAAAAACATTGTAGTGAGTGTTTATATCAACTCTACTTTGACTCTTTAGCGTTACATGACTATTTCTACAGAGACGAGCTCATTTTATCCACTGAACCGCATGCAATAACTTCGTTCCAAATCAAATTTATGTTTTATTTATTCTAATCGCTAACTGAATGATAACATAATGAAAACGTAATTATGATGATTCAAACCGTGTTAGCTACAAGCATGTTTGAAACATCCAGGCAATACCGCCCGCCCTAGGCATCGCGATATCGTTGGATTTACGGTGCAGTAAACTGTAAATACGCGCCGACGGCCACCCATTGATCTTCCCAATTCCCCTTTGTTTTACCGGAATTACGATTGAAGTGGAATGATGATAAAGAGTTTTTGAAATGCATGCACATTTTCAGCATCGGTTTTTGTATACCGTTGTTGTACCTTCGGGTTTATTGTTTGAGTATGCTCGACAATGCTCTTGGTATGGTTAACTATAGTTGTGAAAGATATCGCCATAATAACAGTTATTTCTGTAATAACTATACGATTACGATATGTACGATTTTCTCTTAGATTAGGAGTAATGTTTCGAAGTTCTTATTCATCCAAATTCGACTAAACCTAGTTGTTTTTTTTAAATAACGCTTTCTGAAATGCAAGGAACAGTTGTAAATACTCAGTCATATCTAATGACTATGTATATGCGGCGCTTGCTTTTAGACTTTAGGCCCTGATAGCAAAACATTTTTCAATTCTATGTCTGAGAAATTGATCCATGCGACAGGTGACCCAAGAGTTGACGTTTATAAGGCCTTGCCATCCAGAGAAGTAACAGCGCCAGCGTATTGGGTACCTTGACCATGGGTGAACAATTAGATCGTATGTATTTCGTATAAACATTTTATTTATTATAAACTAGCGGACGCCCGCGACTTCGTCCGCGTGGAATCAGTTTTTCACAAATCCCGCGGGATTTTTCCGGGATGAAAAGTAGCCTATGTGTTAATCCAGAGTAAAATCTATTTCCATTCCAAATTTCAGCCAAATCGCTTCAGTAGCCGCAGCGCAAAGGAGGAACAAACATACACACACACAAACTTTCGCCTTTTTAATATTAGTGTGACTAGCTGACGTCGCGCGGTTTCACCCGCGTAGTTCTCGATCCCGTAGGAATACGGGGATAATATATAGCCTATAAGCCTATAGCCTTCCTCGATTAATGGGCTATCTAACACTGAAATAATATTTCAAATCGGACCTAGTTCCTAAGATCAGCGCATTCAAGCAATCAAACAAACGAACTCTTCAGCTCTATAATATAAGTATTAATAAATTAAACTACAACTAAAGAAATCTAATTAGCATCACTTTTAATTTTCCATTCTCTCAGTGTTGTGCTAAAATCTTCTTTAATTAAAGACATGAATTTGGATAGCACAGTCGATGTGAGAGCTTACAAAGTGGACCGTAAAACGTTTCTTTGTTAACTAAATTAAATTAATTGCAAGGAAATATTTAAATTGTGAAGGAATTGTGGGAGATTCTCGGGTGTGCAATTGGCAGCGAACCTTCCTCGCTTTGTCTAGACTTAAACTACGAGACGTTTGTATTAGGGTACTTGCCAACCATTAAGTTCTTTAAAACTCTAAAATTATGAAAGTCCAGGTCTTCTCTCATTTATTACTTTTAAACTCAATGTTTTAAAGGAGAATCGCGAGGTTGCATGAATTTTGGGACTAGCAGAAGTAGCGTACATAGTGGAAACCCATTAATAGTAATCAATCGTGATTTAACTAAGAAAAAAGCAAATGGTAACCAATCTTGAAAAGCAGGGAGAAAAAAGATATACCTCAAAATTAGAAGGTAACCTATCTATGCATACGAATAAATGTGAACTTTATACTGTAAAACACTGACGCTGACATACAACTGCGTGATTGCTTTATAAATACGACAAGGCGTTTCGGTCTCAGGCAACAAGAAGAACAACTTTACTATGCTAAGTATAGAAGTAATTTTGATTCCCGTTCTGTAAAATCTCAATATTTTTTTTACAAGCATCTTAGAAAATAATAGTTTTAATTAATGCAATTAATGTATGAGTGTACGACACTTCTGAGTGTGACTCCCACTTTCGCCATCCTCCCTTAATGGACGTTGGGATCCCAACGTGTTGGAATGGTGACCCCTCACTTGAAAGTGCAATGTTGGTCGACCAGGTGGTCTGACGACATCATGTCGAGTTGCAGGGATTCACTCAGGATCGTGATGTTTGGAAGTCCTTACAAAAGGTCTATGTCCTGCAGTAGACGTCTATCGGCTAATATGATGATGATGATAATAATACTTGGACTGGGTCTACCACCCACTCCATTGTTGACATGAGCTGACAAACTTTTATAAAGTGACGAAGGTCTGGCTACCGTAGACGTTTAATCAACATAGTATAGCGAGAAAGAAGATAAGTAGGTACGTAAATCTTAAAAAGATAACTATGTATTCGTAAATGTTGAAATACAAGTCCAACTTTCTTAGAGATCGCACAAATTACTGAGACAAAGACAAACACCGAACAAAAAATATTAAATTCATCTTTTTTGATGCCAACAACAGGCGAAAAAACCGAAACTCTCAGAAAAAGCTCGAAAGAGTTTGGCGTACAATAAATCCTGAAGATAGAACAGTTTAAAACTAGAAACTGTCTAAGAGAAAGTTTCAATTTGCGAGGCAGTTTCTTTATCGTGGAGAACTATGAAGGCGCCGCACGGTTGCCAAGATGTCTTGTTTTTCATTATTTTTCGCTGTTGTGATTTTTCTTCAATAAAAATAGTATGTGACATCCGTCTCATACGTTTTTAACTTGATTTTTTTTGTAAAATACATTTGGTATCCGTTCTTTTTATTTTTGGAACTGTGATTGCGTGTAATGCCTTTATAATGCAAGACAGAAGAAAAGTGCGTTCATAATGAAGAAGATGATGTTAACATTAGAGATTAAAACATTGGAATTGATTCATACCTTATATTACCTAGCTGAATAAAATCTGTGGTGACTTTGGGAAGTATCAGGTTTCAAGTCTACTTACATTAGGTAAGTATCTACTTACTACGACACTTCCCAAAGTCACCACGTTCAAAATAGGTACTAAAGTACTGTACTTACTTACTTAACTTTGAGCTTTTGAAATATAAAGGTATTATAGGATCTACGAGTTGTAGAATGACGCTTGAAAATTATTTTACAGGCTTCAAGTTACCCCTTCTTATACGGAAGGGAATATGAAAATTTGACAGTTTTTTATCTATCTTAAATTCTTTGATACATCTTCTTTTATATAAAATCAGTGCCACATTTCGTTGTAATTTTATAACTCAAGAACGGGCTCTATCAAAACCAAATGTTTAAGGCTTTGTTTGTACTATTTAGTGGATGGTTTATGTGAAGTTTGCACAAAATCGGTCGAGCGGTTCTTCATTTGTCACATTTTTTGTAACAAATGAATTCAGGGGTAGGGTAAGGGTAGGGTAGGGTAGGAGAAGGGTAAGGGTAGGGCTGAGGTAGATTTAGGGAAAAGTGCATATCTATAAGTCAAAGCAAAGCTTGAACGGGTCCGCTAGTTCTTCTATATTTCTTAAATTCTTTGATATATTTTCATTATTCCGAATAAATAAACTTTATTGTTTACAAAAGAATCGTAAAAGATCACAAACAAAGTCCATCTGATTAGCTAGTGCTTGTTCAGCTGATTGTAACACCTGGACAAATGCAGACCGTGTCTAGCGTATTTTACAGCCAAAGCCGATGTGGAATACAAATTGTTTCACTACAATCATAAAATGCAAACATGCTGTACACGTCTTTTTTTCGAATCGTAAATACTCGTATTACTTGTTTGTTTAAATTGTATGACTTCATTTCGTTGTTTTCACGATGTTGTGGAACGATAATTAAGAAATAACAGTTATTTTTTTTATTATACGTATTGAAAAAGTATGTCTATTGTTTTTCTTTTCTCATTTTCATTTGCAAAGGGATTTTAAATCAATTAAAATATTTGTTTTTTTGCGTAAATACGATGCGTTTTTCGATGTAATTTTTATATCCATTATTTGAATTAAAGTGTTTCAGTACCTAATCACTGGTGTGCACTAAATCAGTAAAAAGTATAATTTAAAAATTGTGTAATCAGATAATTAGTTTGTAATGCTTATAAAGGATCATCTTAATACATAAATTTATACCAACTAATTTACATGTCCTTTGCATATAACTTAAGCTTACGAGACGTAACCATATTAAGTTTATCATTGCATTGTTAAAGGATTTAAACTAAAGGGATTCGCACTACAATAGAACTGCGTATCCTATTTCAATGATCGTCACATAAGGATGGACCTTTAATATTCTCTAAAGTTGCTGAAAGGCTTCTGATTGGTAAACGCTCGACATGTGAACGTAATCCGCTAGCGACTGAATTGGAAAAAAAACCTCCCAGTACTATTACTCTTTTGAAAGCGTTCCTGTGTATTTTTGTTGAGCTAAAAACTTTTGCAATACCAGCGCCCGGCTCAAGTTTAAATTCCGAGGAAAGAGGGATCCAACGATCATCTGGCTGCGTCTAATAAAAGGGCCGATGTTTGTGAAATATGTTGTCACTGCATAAACTTTATGAAGACTTTATGACTTTAGTTTCGTTCAGAGTTGTCTAGAAATGTGAGAAGTTCTTTGAACAAGATGAAAGCGTTCGGGCGCCTTATTATCATATGCCAGTGGCAGTTTCATAAAAATAATAAACAGCATTCGTTGATAAAAATTGTAATTTAATGCGATGTATACAAAAAACAAAGCATTTATTTAAGGGCGTCGCATTAAAGAAGCAATTATGTGAAATATATCTTCGATTGGGGGATGTAACGTAAATATTTATCGGTACCAATTTCGATAGTGCTCTTAAGCGAGATAAAATGGAAGCAGTAATTTTTCGATTCTTGAATCAATTTCCATAAATTGGTTTGCATTTGCCGTTTGTCAATAGATTGAAATGGATGTATTTGTTGATTCGAATAAGTAATGTAATATTTCCTATTGATTTAAAATAAAATATTTGCGGCATTATGAAGATTATTGAAGGAGTCTGTTTTATTGGAAGTGGAAAGCCTATGGGACTTCAGTCACGAGGTTTTCTAGTAGTAATTCTAGTGTTTCATAACCAAATCAGTAGCAGGCCATAGTGCGGATGTTGGTGGTGTTTCGGCCTTTGGCCTCGGATCATTACCAGTGAAAGTTACAGAGTCATTTAAAATTATCACTCATTCATCATCATCGTCATCATTATCATCATCATCATCATCATCATCATCATTATCAACCCATAATCGGTTCACTGCTGAGCTCGAGTCTTCTCGCAGAATGATAGGAGTTAAACTAATAGTCCACCACGCTGGCCTAATGTGAATTAGCAGACTTCACACACGCAGAGAATTATGAAAATTCTCTGGTAGGCAGGTTTTCTCACGATGTTTTTCCTTGTCTGTTTGAGACACGTGATACTTTTTTAAAATGCACACAACCCGAACCCACACCCTCCGACAGACAGAGGAGGAGGAGACAGAGGTTATATCCACTGGGCTATCACGGCTTACGCTGAATCTGTGTATCTGCTGTATCTGCTGTATCTCCGCAAATAGTTGTGGCAGATACACAGTTCAGATTCACTTCTACTAAATTACTCTACTAGTAGCAATATTTATGAAACATAAAAAAATTGTAGAATAACCAATCGTTTGAAAAGCCAGAAGCCGAAAAGTACCAAAAAATATAGAAACAAAAAATTACCATTTAACTTTCCAGCCGACTCTAGTATTCGATCCACAATTCTCGCAAATGATTCCTCCCCATAATTTCCAATTTCGCATCAATAGCTGTGATTTAAGTATTTCCCGTATCATTTGTTTCCTCCCAATTCCAATATAGCATTTTTTATTTTTGTTAAATTGCTTTCCTTTGTACGTTATCCCCCTTCATAAAAACATGCGTGCCGTTTTTTTGAACACTGATTTGTTTTTAAGGATTGACATTTATTTGTTCTTAGCTCACGGCGAAATTGCCTGTCTAAGAACGGTTCTCGTCTTCATTATATTTTATATTTTCATTTTATATACGAATTACACGTGAAACATGTATTGATGTAGTGGTTTATATGTATTTGTCAAATGTCTAGGTTTTATTTAAGTTTATTATTTAATTGAAGGCTTCTCTCCTTTAATTGAACGTTTTTAAATCTAAATAAGTCTTCTTTCTTGCTTATTTTATTGATTTTTTTGACTTTAGTTAAGACGATACAGAGTGAGTCTTTACAAGAAACATAAGATGCTATTTTTCTTGAATAATATCGAAAATTACTAATGCGACACTTTGTGTCGTTTTGACTCTAGAATGTATTTGTTTTTGAATTTCATATTTGTGACAGGTACGACACCGTCCTATTATTGATTAATCTGTGGCTCTCAGTTGTCGATTTCTTGACAGCAGATGAGTTTGTTTCCCGAAACTGTGATGTGCAGGCATGAAAAGAAAACACAAGTCTTAGAACCTAGTAGTTATTGTTTTGTCTAAATTATTAAAGCGCTGTCGATTGTAAAAATAATTCATTCACTGTAAGTAAGCATACTCCTGTAAAAATTGACGAACTCGCATTACGCTTTCTACCATCTACATGGGTATAAGATGTTGGTGAAACATAAATATTTTTTCATTTTTAACCGACTTCCAAAAAGGAGGAGGTTCTACGTTCGGCTGTATGTATGTTTTTTTTTTTTTTTTTTATGTATGTCCAGCGATAATTCCGTCAATTATGGACCGATTTTGAAAATTCTTTTTTTGTTTTAAAGGGTTTACTTCCAGGGTGGTCCCATTTTTTTCATGTCAGGATCTGATGGTGGCATCCTGGAGAAATTGAGGGGAACTTTCGAAAGTTGTAGAGACGGCTAGTGCGTTTGTTAGTGTTTCCATAAGGTATTTTAAACCACTACAACTTTATGAAGGTTTGGAGTTGGTCTGATGATGGAGCCGAAACACAGACGATGGAACTCGTCAACGATTTACAGCAGTCACCTTTTGTTTGGGCTTGATTAATTTGTATTGATGAGTACTTTCCACCTGTATGGGTTGTGACTGTATTAAGGGTCTGGTGATGAAGACGAGGGACAGTGAAGAGAACTCCTCGACGGTTCACAGTAGCTACCTCGTGTTTGGACTTGATAAATTTGTATTGATGAGAACTTTCCACCTAGATGGATTGTGACTGTATTAAGGGTCTGGTGATGAAGACGATGGACAGTGAAGAGAACTCCTCGACGGTTCACAGTAGCTACCTTGTGTTTGGACTTGATAAATTTGTGTTGATGAGAACTTTCCACCTAGATGGATTGTGACTGTATTAAGGGTCTGATGATGAAGACGAGGGACAGTGAAGAGAACTCCTCAACGGTTCACAGTAGCTACCTTGTGTTTGGACTTGATAAATTTGTATTGATGAGAACTTTCCACCTAGATGGATTGTGACTGTATTAAGGGTCTGGTGATAAAGACGAAGCACAGTGAAGAGAACTCCTCGACGGCTCACAGTAGCTACCTTGGGTTTGGACTTGATAATTTTGTATTGATTGGAACTTTCCACTTAGATATGTTGTGACTGTAGGTACACACGCAGTAGGTATGCTAACACTAAAAATAAAAAAATAAAAATTTTTATAAAAAAAATTCAACCGACTTCCAAGTCAAAAAATAACTAACTAAAAAGCAAAAAATAACATCTTACCTATGTGCTACCTTCAGATCAGTTTGAAGGCGGTGCCAAGCCAGTGTCGTGTTTTAATTAAAGCTGTTTCTGAAAGAACCACAGAAATTTTGTAGTTAAATGGTGTTGAATAAAAACATCACTGGCTTGGCACCGCCTTCAAACTGATCAGAAGGTAGCACATAGGTAAGATGTTATTTTTTGCTTTTTAGTTAGTTATTTTTTGACTTGGAAGTCGGTTGAATTTTTTTTATTAAATTTTTTTTAAACACTGTTAACTGTAGTTGACCTGCAGGCTAATTCACTAACTTTGACGTATACTAGTTGACAGATAAAAATTGAGATTCTATATAACAGATGTCACCCGCTACCACTGGCAACTCTTCGTGGATATCAGATGGTAGGAAGAAGACATTTCTCAGTTGATTTGCTGTTTTTTTAATAGGTTGTTAATAAATACCAAATTAGTGAATGAGCCAGCTACGTTTATAATAGATTTTTTAGTTAGTTAGTTATTTGGTTTCCCAGCGGCAACGGAATATAGATATATTAAAAGCGCCCAAAGTTTCATTTATGGTTTCCAATTTCGTTAAAACATTTGAGCTTTGTGCTCCTAAAAAATATTCCAATTGCATTTTAATTTCATCTCGTGTACTCTACGTGGGTGCGTACTTCCATTCATATCCGGGGCGGATTTTTAACAAGCAGAAACACTCGTAACGTCAACAACGCAAAGCATTTATTATACGCCCGCTGACAATAAATAGATTAAACGTCATGAAATGTAAAATGTGCAACGTAGACATTAGACATAACATAACATTAGACATTAGACGTGACATATCGCTAATAATTCGAAGCCAGCGTTACTTTGTGTAAGTTGGTTGTGTTTAGTGAATTATAGATTTATTTTGCTTTATTATCCACAATGATCAATTCCGACATCACTTAGAAATCACAAGTGAACGTTGTAAAGTCAACTTCTCGTTGTAAGTATGATCTTTTTTTGGAGCGTAATCCTAAAAAGCGAATAGCAAGATCAAGATAATATCATTGGAAAATACAAGATAAATGAGTAAAACAGTCAAGGCCATTTTAATCACAATCTGCACAAGGCCCATTACTATTACCTTCAGTTTCAGCCAAAATTCTTTAGTATTTACCTTCCGAGAATCTAATAAACATTTAAACGTTATTGTATTACACATTTGACAACGTTACCATAAATAACCTCGTTTAATAAGTTGCTACGACAGAATTGTCTAGAGTCTACGTTTACCTTAAATATAGATTATACGTCAAGTCCCAAAAAAGTGCACAGTACACATTTCCGCCTGCCCTCGTTTCCTAATACAATAATCAAAGGAATATGAGGGGCTCCACAAGAATCAAACATATGCGTATGGCGATAAAAGAAAGCAAGCTCTCGAGAAATCGGGGTCGTATAAGGGTGTGATATAAAGACTAACGGCAATCACTTTGACAATAAATACATAATCTGATCTCTCAACGTTTGTCTTGTCTGTATAATTTCTTAATGAATCTTATTTAAGATTACTTAATGCAGGTACTCGTATTCTTCTTGTTTATCCAGTTAGCTTTAGATTAGCCTGGTCAAGGTTTAAATTATTGACAATTTCTTTCTTCTCTGAAGCAGATTTGGGGATTTAATTTTACCCTTGGAGAGCACGTTAATCCGTCATTCCTGGTCATCATTATCATTAACATTGGTAATGATTGCTACAAAGTCGAACATTATGGGTGATGATGTTCGACTACTACTGAACGCCTTGAAACAGTTTAACTTAAGAAGTTATATATAACATTATACTAAAACAAATGAAAAAATATTAATACTTAAGACATCATAGACACCAAAGAAGTAAAATAATAATAATGATTTTGGATTAATGAAAAAATAATAAAGACATGAATCCCGATATAAGTACCAGGGCGACAGAGCTCAGCGCAACTGTCACGCATGAGATAATCTTTCAAAAGCGGAAAGCGTGCCCTCAAAACGACTTACCGATCCCTCGGCCCCACCTACCAGGCTCACATGATAATGCGGAAAGTAATTTTTTATATTAAATCTTTCAAACATAAAAGAGAGATTTTCCTGGCGCGTCTTACTTTCGCTCAGCGAATGCGCCGCATAAATTAGTTTTTCCGGAGATTGTTTGTCTAGTGGATGCCTTTTTATTTATTTTACGTTAACATTTATGAGGTTTTCGACGTGCGCTGTTGCTCTAGTGGAAAACGTTTGTTTGGTTATTCAACAGTAACGTACGGACGATATGAGAATTTAATGCATTTTTGACGAACTTTTTACAAAAGTCTGTTTTAAAAGTCAACTTTATTTATGTACCAAAAGTTAGGGTAGAGACTGAATTCAGTTACTTTATATTCTGAAAAATAATAGTGCTAGCTTTTAATTTTTAAATTAGTGGCAGTGTTAAAATTATAAATTGTGTGAATTTTAAATTATAATTAACATTTCACTTTTTATAATAAAGGTGAAACATTTGCTCGGGCGAGGGTTAAAATATACTATAACATGCGTATAGATATTTTTTAAAAATATGTTTTGTTTGTTAAGATTTTTATTGTAACATAAAAAATCTAATGAAAAAAGAATTCAATTTTCTTTGCGAGACATCTTATCCGTCGTTAGATATTTTAAATATGACTATAAATAAGTGGACTTCGTCTGCCCTTAGACCTCCTTAATCCGGCCCTGTCACAAATTCCGTTCTTAGCGGACGTCTATTAACTATAAACTACCACCCTGCCAAATATATGCCGTCAAGTGGTTTTCGTGATTTCGTGATGTGTGACCTTAATTAAGTACGATTTTGCTACAAATATTACTATTTACAGGTTAGTGATGCAACCCATAAGATAAATACGTTTACAAAAAAGAATCATAAGAAATTTTCATTTTGAAAATTGGTAATGGATTGCAATTTATCTTCTATACGTTGCTATACAAATAAAAGACAAGATGATGAGAATTTTCATACGCTGCCGATGCTTCCGCACCCGGTCAGTAATTAATTAAAAGCTTAGGTTGTGCCATTATGGATTTTATGCTAATAGGTACCGGCTAATATGGAAGCCTTCAAAGGGTTGTGTGGGGGCGAAACATTAAATTTCAACGAGGCGTGTGCTATACAGCACCGTATACTCGCATGGCCCGTGCAAAATGAATAGATTAGACTAACATTTGCTCACGGGTTCATCTGGATGAAGTTTTGTTTGTTGTCTCGAATTCTATAAAAGTCTCTGTTTTATAGAATTCGAGGAATATAATAGCTAGTTGGTAAATTTAGTATATAAGAAGAATATGAATAAGAATAGTTTATTTGAAAAAACTCAGTACACACATTACAATGACGTCCTGGCCCTTAAACTAGGTAATCCCGTGTCAATCAATCAATCAATCAATCAATCAATTTATTTATTTGCAGATACATGCATTATATATATACAGGTGGTCGGTAGATGTATATGGTAAATGTATCTTGCCAATTTGGCATGCAAATGATTTATTAAGTATTTAATGATTCAAATGACAATTACACCATTTGTCTTAAGGGCCAGTCAAGACTTCCCTAGGTACATATACATAGGTACAGTAACATAAATGATGTAATTAACATAAAATATGCAAATAGTTAGAATTATTAAAACAATCATTTTAGTTAAAAAACATATGTCCTCTAACATACGTCAAAGTTCGTGAATTGGACTGCAAACTTGAGCCAATTTAGTAAATAATAATCGTGAATTGATCCGAGCTGTTAATCGAACCTATTTTTGGTACGATTCCTTTTGAAAGTTTAACATAACCTCCAATATATATCGTTGTCGAAAGTCAAAGTCAAAATTCATTGATTTTAATGAGGCTTAGTTTACAAGGACTTTCGAAAAGTCAGGTAATTATATTCTTAGTAAGTTAAGAACGTAACTAACAAAATAAGTTGTTTAAGGTAATTAGATATTACCTTAAACAACTTATTTTGTTAGTTACCTTCAGATACAATGGCTATTTACGTGTAAATTTGTATTATGTAGTATAATTTTAAAGCTGTGTACATCTGTTAGTTATATTAAAACGAAATTAGTTCTGGCTATTGAAATACCGACGTATTCAAATTAGAGCGGGAATATCTTTAGTGGTTATTGAGTGCATAGTCAAACCCTACTAAGGTCTTTCGTGGACGTGAATGTATTGCACGTAATTTAATTTATTAAAAAAAAAAAAATTCGGTACATACTCTATGATTTTACTCATCATCATTAACAGCCGATGAACGTCCCCTACTGGACATATACCTCTTGCATGGACTTCCAAACAAAACGATCTCGAGCCGCGAGCATCCAGTGCCTCCCTGCAACCCGCTTGATATCCTCAGTCCACCTAGTGGGAGGTCGACCAACACAACGCTTTCCGGTGCTCTGCCAATGTGGCCTGCCCATTACCACTTCTGCTTCGCGACTCGCTGAGCTATATCAGTGACTTTGGTTCTTCTACGGATCTCCTCATTTCTGATTCGATCACGCAGAGAAACCCCAAGCATAACTCGCTCCATCGTCTGATGTGAGTGCCTTTTATGAGGGCCACAGATTTTACTACACATGATTTTACTAGATATTATTATTTAATATTAAGAAGCTTTCAAATAAAAAACAATTCAAATAAAAAACAATATTATTGATTATGAGCAGATAACAATTCAAAATATAAAAAAGTAAATAGGTAATGCACGAACGAGCGATAGGCTCATGTACGACTTCTCTGGGACATTTTGGTCTATTGATATACATCGGCTGTACCTTTTCATAAGACTAGTATTTGATACCTTTAATTGATTTCAATGGGACATCGTACTGAAACTTTATTTGTCGTTAGAACAAGTGTTTGGGAAGAAACTAGATTAGATCGCTTCTAAATAAAGAACTATAAGTCGTATATTTTTTTTTCACCGAATCATTTCACCGCGGCTAGTTATCTCGACTGGTGATTGAAGGGCTGGCTCATTTTTTGCGCAAAGGACTAGCCTGGCTGTCCAGCGCGGAAATGTAGCCAGTATTCTTGCCACTATTCCACGTGGGTATGATTTGTATAGTTATTAGGATAAGTTAACTTAAGCTCCATAATGTATTATTTCTTAGTTATATTTAAAAAGTTCCGTGTAAACTATAATTAGCTATATTTCACTCAATTGCTAGCCATATAAAAGAACTTCTTGTTAAAAACTATGTCAGACCTAGCTTACCACCAGAGCTGTTATAGGAGATTAGTTTCGAAACGCCCGCCCTGGTGGTCAATTAAAAAAATAATTAGCGTTGTTTGTGGGCGCCCTAACACTGCAGCGGGGTGAGGCGCGAGGGGGGGAACGCGTGCGAGTTAAATTGAGCGCCGCCCAGATCCCAGACTCTCATTTCCTCCATCCACCATTGTACGCTACTCACAATACAAAACATTTTTTTACGAATTTCGACAAAAAGTGCTTTGAATTTTTTCCAATCTTCGCCTCTATTCAGCTCGTAAAAACTTAATGTCTCGCCCGCCACGGGGCGTGGTCTTTGGTACAGGCTCTGTTATATGGACAGCTAATTACGAGAGGGCATGCCGTCTTCATTCAGAATATTCCAATACTACTTTCCACGCGAAAATTACTTTGACTTTTCTTTTAACAATAGCAGGTATACAATATAGGCGTCTTACCTATGTCAATGCGGTGTTTTTCGTCTTATGACTACCTGCTGAGAAAGAAGTTTCTCATAATACCTTAGCTTATAGAGATAAATAGCTTAGCATTCTGTGGAATCACCGTGCGGCTGTCGGGTCCATCGTGTAACAGAAAGAAAACCTACGAGCAGACTCCGTGATTTGTGACCACGAAAATAGAGTTAAGGAGTTTTTACTTAACTTGTTAACACTCCGTTCGTGTTCTACCGGCCCAGTCATATATATCTTGCTGCATCTAGTGAGCTCAAGGATTTTAAGCTGCTTATTAGAGAGAATTGGCTGGTATACTACACGTCACGGCGTACACACTAACGTATATATATAACTAGTCATTACCCAGTAATACGTGTTACACAATCATCCTTAGTGGAGTGCAGTACTCGTAATGCAGCCAATCGCCAAAAGTGGAGGAACATTGCACAGAAGGCGTCGCTCATCGCTGCAACCACGACCACTCTGTCAAGAGTGAAAGATTAAGTAAGATACGTCTTACTGATTTGATGTTGTTCGAATTGCTCAGTGTTTTAAAAACGCTGTCATGTGAGCATATACTTTGAAATGTATTTGTTGTATATGAACGCTTTTTTCGTTCGTTCGTTAAAAAGGCTTTCGTGCGAATACATAATATAGCGCTCACAGAATACATAATAGGTAAGTCATGCTTAACATTGCTTGACATTAGCCAATTTTTACAATACATTCTAAATATCTACAAATAATCAGAAATGTGGAGAATCGCAGAAGAACCAAAGTCACCGACATAGATCAACGAGTTTGGATTGGCGACCCCGCACTAGTAAGCGCAGTGTTGGCCGACCCCCCACTAGGTAGACTGACGACATCAAGCGAGTCGCAGGGCGATTTCGCATCACGATACTGAGCCACCTGAGTGGATCAGTATCGTTATGTTTGGAAGTCCCTACAAAAGGCTTATGTCCTGCAGTGGACGTCCATCAGCTGATATGATGATGATGATGATCTACAAATAAAACTTAAGTTATTAAAACATATTAATATACTTAGAAGCCTTTATTTATCCTTCTACTGGGATCGTAATATCACTTCATTAAGTAGATAATACTCATAGAGACGCGTATAAAGTTTATAAAGATACCGAAAAAAGTTTTAAACTGCGCAACTTAAAAATATAATCACCCAACTTTGAAATTCTTAAGTACTACTAAGTGCGACAAGAGGATGCTTTAATTTTATCACCGCGTTCATAAGGTGCCTAACTCTTTAAGAACAAACATAAGTCATTTTAAGTTAGAGAATTGCGTTAGAAATTGCCGTATTATACTAATTAATTGTCCAAATTATTACCTTAATGGTCGATGTTTATTTGCAGATTAGAATTTAGAATTACGGTAATTTACTTCGTGTCTGTGTAATATAATTCATAGCCCAGAAGGTATGAACTCTGGCTTCGATTTGGAGGGCGCAGGTTCGAATTTGATCTGGTGCAGAGTATGCACCTCCAACTTTCAGTTGCATTTTAAGTGATTAAATATCACGTGCCTCAAACGGTGAAGGAATTCCTCAGGTGCCAATTTGCTTTAAGCCAGCGTGGTGGACTATAAGTCTAACCCCTCGCATTTTAAGAGGAGACTCGTGTTCAACAGTGAGCCGAATATAGGTTGTTAATGATAGTTTCGTTTCTACACTGGTTATGTTGAGAATTGCGTTAGAAATTGCCGTATTATATTAATTAATTGTCTGTGTAGACTAGCCTCGAATTTTTAAAGGACATTCGTGCTCGCCAGTGAGCCGGATATGGGTTGTGTTAATGATGATTTCGTCTCTACACTTGTTATGTATGTAATTAAGCGAAAATATTATAAAAAAACCGTGAGAGCCGTGATAGCCCAGTGGATATGACCTCTGCCTCCGATTCCGGAGGGTGTGGGTTCGATCCGGTCCAGGGCATGCACCTCCAACTTTTCAGTTGTGTGCATTTTAAGAAATTAAATATCACGTGTCTCAATCGGTGAAGGAAAACATCGTGAGGAAACCTTAACACACGCAGAGAATTATTTTAATTCTCTGCGTGTGTTAAGTCTGCCAATCCGCATTGGGCTAGCGTGGTGGACTATTGGCCTAACCCCTCTCATTCTGAGAGGAGACTCGAGCTCAGCAGTGAGCCGAATATGGGTTGATGAGGACGAGTATAAAAAGTTGCCCTGTATTAATATTAATTTTATTTTCAATACGTATGATTACTATAGAACATAAAACAGTTTTATGCTTCCATGATGATCACGAACTACTATTTATTTTACTAACAAACAAATATTTTATAAAATTTCAAATTAATTTTGACTATCATCTACTCATTTATTATTACCGTAAATACCATTAGCTATCTCCCTCAAAATGTCTGAAACTAAAGTTAGGTATTATCGAAGTGCATTTTACATTAATCTAGACAGGTAAGTGAGCCGTAAAAGATAATTTATTCCCGCCATAGTTGATAGTAAAGTTTGACAGTGTTCGATAATTACTTCAGAGTCTCGGAGTGAGTTCCGCACTAGTTGCAAGAATTTATAGCTCTTGCACTTTATAATTTGCACCGATAGAGTACTTTTGAAACTGTCTCTTTATGGCTCAGCGTGCTTTGTAATTCGCTTTTCCCTATTTTAAATCGACTTCAGAAAAGCACTTCTTATAGCTGGTAGGAGGCTTCGGCCCCGGCTAATTACCGGTAAAACGTACGTATTAGATTCATAAATATCGTAGACCATCTTGTAGAAACTAAATTCCACTTTGAGATCTTTGTTTGGACTCAAATTCACTTAACTTAAGTACATACTTGAATTCTTCGGTCATAATGTAGTGGTGATGGATTTTAAAAGTAGTCGATAGCCGGCTTACGAAACCATACGTAGAAAAATGTAGCGTCTTCTCATTATATGTCTGGTACCACACTTTATGCTTTATGTTAGAGCAGAAAAATAACATTTTTTAATAATAGTTCATTTTAAAAATGTTCACAATGTGGTCTGTAAATATATTGATTTTACAGACAGATTTTACAGATATTTGATTTTTTAAATTATATTATACTAGCGGACGTCCGCGACTTCGTCCGCGTGGAATTTGGTTTTTCACAAATCCCTCGGGAACCATGGATTTTTCCGGGATAAGAAGTAGCCTATGTATTATTCCAGGCTATAATATATCTTAATACCAAATTTCAGCTAATTCGATTCGTTCAGTAGTCGAGGCGTGAAAGAGTAACAAATATTCATTCATATCATCTAAATCATCAGTTTTCGCAAATCTGAAAGAAAGAAAGAAAGAAAATTATTTTATTTGGACACACACATATAATACACAAAAGACAACAAATACCTAAAACAAAAGAAAGAAATTTTAAAAATATAGTAAACTAATAATTTAAAGATATTAAACTCATGATTAAATTAAATCCAAAAAAATGATGTGTGTGGTACCAAAATGGTCACCACTCAGCATGTGCTACGCTAGTGATGGATGCACCAGCGCAACGCTGGTCTTCCGTGGAGCCATGTGGTGACGCGGGCAGAAACAACAGGAAGAAGTGTTACTAATTAATCTCGGGAAACCATGGATTTTTTCGGGATAAAAAGTAGCCTATGTGTCAATCCAGAGTAAAATCTATTTCCATTCCAAATTTCAGCCAAATTCCTTCAGTAGTAGCGGCGTTAAGAGTAACAAACATCATAACATACATCCAAACATCCATACAAACTTTCGCGTGTATATTATTAGTAGGATTTGTGATACCTACAAAATGTTTTCGTAAGCTAGAAAACCATCTCATTTTATTATTTAATGGAATAATATATTGCAGCAGCTCTCGATATCCTTTAGACTAAGTTATTGCGTTTTGGCTCCGCGCACGAACGCGTCTGATATAATGTACGAGTGCAGTCTGTACCACAGAGAGATTAATTGCTATCTCGATGGATGCCAGACAATAAATAAATCTCGCCTTTGTGTATTTATTAAGTATGACGTATCTTCCAATATAATAAATGTACTTAGTTTGCCTCATTGGTCCAGTGGTTAGTCTATGTGGCTAGGGATTGAAGTTTGTGTGGCTAGGGATTGAAGTCTATAATAATAATAAAAACACTTTATTACACCAAAAACAAAATTACAAAATTTTACAAAAACAAACCAAGTAAAAATAGAAACAATGGTGTAACGGCGTCCTTATCTCTAAAGTTGATAGTAGTAGTCTATGTGACTAGGGACTATTCGCATCTATGTGACTAGGGACTAGGGATTGAGGTTCTTTGTTCCCAGAAATGATCAGTGATAATTCTCAGCTCAGTGTGGGGAAATTGGTGGTGTTACTCCAGGTCCAGAGTTTCAAAGAGCATGTGTAGACGTTTAGAGTATATCATTATCATTAACATGTGATTGTTGGTCCACATCATTATCATTAACATGTGTGAGTGATGTTTGTTCATATCATTATCATAAACTTGTGCTAGTGATCGTTTGTTCGTATCATTATTATTAACATGTGTGGATGATTGTTTGTCCATATCATTATCATTAACACGTGTGAATGATTGTTTGTCTGTATCATTATCATTAACATCTGACAGTGATTGTTTATCCATATCACTGTCATTAACATGTGTGAGTGATTGTTTGTACATATCACTATCAAAAACATGTGTAGGTAAGTAATTGTTTGTTCATATGATTATCAATATGTGATATTATATAATATGCGACAGTGATTGTTTATATTCCCTACCATTATCATTAACATGAGTGAGTGATTGATTGTTTGTTTGATGATGATGATGTTATATCATCAGTTTATATGTTCAATCAAGAAAACCAAAAAAAATGTGGTTATTTTTTCATTTCCGAAAGGTATATCTTTTATTTGAAAATGACACTCTTATTGTTAGTAAGGTGACAACATTACTTTAATAGCTGCCGTCAAGCTGTCTTCGAAAAGAATATAAAACTATCTTATTCGAAGAATATAAAAAAGACGTTAAAAATGTTATCAAAGTAACATCGCATATCCTGTAGGTACAACTTTTGATAGAAATCGCGCTCGCAGACAGTCTGCGCGCTGAATGGCAATGCAGGTATGTAATCTAATAAATCAAACTTGATCAGGTTATCGACTTGCAAACATGTTCAGCCATTGTGCAGCTTTTGTACTACTTGCGTGGGACTACAGACCAGGGATGTGACGGAGGTTTTATCGGAACCGAAGGCGGAGTCGGAGTTTTTAAATTTAATTTAACGGAGTCGGAACCGAAATCGGAGGTATGGTCAGAGCTCAGAAGTGGTAGCAGGAGGGTGATTTTTTATTTAAAGACTAATAAAATATATATAATAAGACATTTTTTACTCAATTTTTTTCCTTTTGTTTATTAATTCTACTAATATTATAAACGCCAAAGTTTGTATGGATGTACGTTTGTTTGGATGTTACTGAACTACTAAAGCGATTTGGCTGAAATTTGGAATGGAAATAGATTTTACTCAGGATTAACACATAGGCTACTTTTCATCCCGGAAAAATCCATGGTTCTCAATTACACGCGGACGAAATCGCGGCGTCCCGCGACATTGTTTGTTTTAGTTATAAAATAAAACACAAGCAATGAAAAAAATTGGCATGTTACCAAATTGACATCGAATTAATTTATATGAATTGAATGCCAACGTAGCAAATTATGTTTCGACCTACGATTAAAACCTCCGATTTATAAGTGTCAGAGCCGAAGTCGGAAGTGTAATAATAATAATCGGAAGTTTCGACTTAACGGAGCCGAAGCCGAAGCTCCATACATCCCTGCTACAGACTCCTGACAAGAGATTGGTTTACCTATACGTGTAGAAATGGAGCTTTGAAAAGCGTTAATCTAATTTTTAGCCTCTATTCGCACGAGAGTTTTTTAACGAAGGTCAAAAAATCGTTCAAATTCAACAAATGCATATGTACACACGACAGCGTTTTTAAAACATGACGTTTTTTTGGAGAGCAGTGTTGCATTTTCAATTTTGGGCGTCGGATATTGACCTTCATTTAACTTTATACTATATTTGAACGCTTTATTAACGTCCGTAAAAAAAAACTCTTGTGCGATAGGGACTTGCGTAAATGATAATATGACCTCAGTAAGCAAGAAGTTCCTTAGCACAGCACATCTCTTTCAAGTAATATCCCAAGCCTACATCTTCTTAGACTACCACTCAATATCAGCTAATGAGATCGCAGTTAATGAAATGGGTGAAAAAATTAAAAAAGTACGATTTAATAAACAAATGGTTAGTATTACGAGTACTTATCTCTCTATCTACTCGTATATGTTATATTATAAATTAAATAATTTGTATTTTTGTATGTAACGAATAAACTGAAAAACTACTGGGCCGATTTGACAACTTCCTTCATTCCTAAAAACTACATTATCAGGAAGTAACAAAGGCTATATTTTATTCTCGTATTCCTACGGGAATCAGAATGACGTGGGTGAAAACGCGAGTTTCTGCTAGTTGGTAATGATTACTATTAATGTTTCTTGCCCGTTGCTGAGTATGTATATATTGTAAATTAGGATGGATTAAACATGTGAATTTTATTATCATCATTATTAGCCAATGAACGTCTGCTACTGAACACAAGCCTATTGCAAGAAACTCCAAAAACCACGCTTTTGAGCCGCTAGCATCCAGCGGTTGCCCATGAGCCGATCGATGTCATCGGTTTCCTTAGTCGGGGTTCGACCAACACGGGTTTTCCATTCCAGCACCTGGGGGCCTATGTGACCCGCCCATGAAACTGGTGAATTTAAAATTATTAAATTCAATAAATTAGCTTCGGGTTTCTGTAGGTATAACAAAACTTTATGTCAAAGGTATCAAAGTTTAAATCGTATACAAATAAAACACCCACGGCATCACCAAAGACTCAAAGCAACAAGCTTTGCATTCAAAAAAAAAAAATTAAACGAAACAATTTTTATGAATAAAAAAGCCAAGTTATTAAAATGTACGAAATGTAAAAGAATTTTACGTTTGGTAAGTATTTTAATAAATCCCGATTTACGTTTTGGTCACGTCGTCTGACTGGCATTTAGGAGTCTCACCTATTGGTTATATTTTATTTGTAAAAGTCGAATGCTTTACGAGCACTAAGACGAGAACTCATATTTTATAGGTAATTCCGTGGAATTGGAGTATCAAATCTAGAGAACTTTTTTACGATATACGTGAGTGAGGTTTAGCAGTTCTTGAGAAAATGGTCGTCAGGGCTTGTACACTGCTTTGACCGAATGTTCTATAGCGGTCACCTGAAAGTTAATGTTCAAAATATACCTCATTTATTAATTGAAAGAGTTTTATTATACCTTTGTATGTATCTATCACTAGCGGATGCCTGTGACTTCGTTCGCGTAGAATTTAGTTTTCCATAAATCTCTCGGGAACCGTGGATTTTTCCGGGATGAAAAGTAGCCTATGTGTTTATCGAGAGTAAAATCTATTTTCATTCCAAATTTCAGCCAAATCGTATCAGTAGTTGCGGCGTTAAAGAGTAACAAACATCTAAACAAATATCCATACAAACTTTCGCGTTTATAATATTATTAGGATACAGTTACTTGTTTAATTGTAGAATAAGTTATTTTCACGATCAAGTTGAGTTCTTAAAATCGAATACTGTCACTAAAGTTAACCGAGCCTCTGTGACATTACGTATGTACGATATACTTCGCAATTTCATGGAGTTATGATATGAAAATATTACATGGTAATGACCGTTGACTTAATCGCTCCCTGTGGCCCCCGTAAAAAGGCTCCATGTTACTCAGCGGGCGATGGGGTGAGCTATACTTGGAGATTCTCTGCGTGATCGAAGTAGAAATGAGGAGATCTACAGAAGAACCAAATTCACTGACATAGCTCAGAGAGTCGCGAAGATGAAGTGGCAATGGGCAGGCCACATTGTTCGAAAGCCGATGGACGTTGGGGTCCCAAGGTGCTGGAATGGCGACCCCGCACCGAAAAGCACAGTGTTGCGTTGGTCGCTCCACCACTAGGTGGGCTGAGGACATCAAGCAGGTTGTAAGGAGCCGCTGGATACTGGCTGCTCAAGAACGTGTTGTTTGGAAGTCCAATCCAAAATGGATGAGGCCAAACCCAATAAATCAACCCAACATGATCTCTGAAGCACAAGGATATTCCACTGCACCGATATGCAGGCTAATGAATCCGGAATCTTAATATTATCTTTGGACAATTTAGGATTTGGACCCTTGAAACTGGCTAAGCTGATTAAGTTTTAAGGTTTTTTAGGCTTAGTTAGTTTGCTTAACAGCTTAACCACTAGGCCAAGGAGGCAGTAACATACCACAATAAACACCCAATGAATTAAGATAAAAAATTACCTTACTTTCATTAAACCTTATCTAAAATATGGCGGTAATTTCGTTAATTACCCAGTCGATAGCTATTCCAACTCTTTACGACTGCTCTGTCCGCGATAACGTTTCTAATTGTCAAATAAAAAAGGATTAGTGCTAATCCTTGTTTAATAAAAATGTTAATCATGAGATTTCCCATCGCAGTATGCTAATGTTATAGCAGCCCGTTCGTTATTGAGGACGGCTTAAATCTATGCATTTTGTCACAGCTCGTCGCTTCTGTGCTTCTGATATTGTCGTTTTTAAAAAAAATACTCTAATAAAATTTAAGTCAAGTAATCTTTACATGGAATATTGTTAGCGTTGTATTTAAAATGGGCTCTTAAAGATGATTATAGATTTTTTATCACATAATGTTTGTTAGTCTGTAATTCCGGGCTAATTTTGGAAACGGCTAGACCGATTTTAATAGGAGTTTTACTGGAAGATAGAGGAAGTTATTGAGCAACATAAAAGCTACTTATTATTCCGCAAAAACTTATAGTTCCACCGGGCTCTGTCTTTTTATGCTGGAAAAATTTATGATTTTCTCGGGATTCGGGAACAACTGAAGTTCACGCGGACGAGGTCGAGGGCGTCTGAAAGTCAAAAATAAAATTTGAAAGAAATAGCAGATACTTTATATTAACGGACTGCAAGCCATGCCTCCTAAAGTCTGTGTGTGTCTCGAAGATAATCCTACTAATATTATAAACGCGAAAGTTTGTTTGTTTGTTTTTTAACGCCGCTACTACTGAAGCGATGTGGCTAATATTTGGAATGAAAATAGATTTGACTCTGGATTAACACATTAAATTTCACGCGGACGAACTCGCAGGCGTCCGCTAGTATTTAATAGACATTGTAAGCCCATCTCAGGCCATATCTACACTTACCATTAGATCATGGTCCAGTGCGAGCCTATTTCATAATCATATTCAAAAACTAATTAGATACTTAGCAGGTGTTACCAAACAGCTGAATTAACCAAAAACATGTTTAATATCTTCTTAACACTGTTGAATTAATTTCGGTCTGGTAAAACTACCATATCGAAATCTTAAATTCAACAACTGTCAAGTTATAACTGACTTATATTGATAGAAAAATAAAATCATTACAATAATCGTCACGGGATAAAGTTGTCACCGAAGCTAAAAATACTAATATCAGAACATTTAATAAAATTTAAAATTATTAATATTCCTAAATAAGTATGCAAAAATGATAAGTTTAAGAATAAATATTTTATAACCTTTGCCTGAATATCGTAAATATATTTCTCCTCAAAACATTTTACCCTCAGAAAAGGTAGAATATAATATCCTTAATGTAAACGGACACGTCCTCATTAGAGAGAAAATTCTTAGGGATTATGAAAAAGGTCGATCTTGGCGGTCGTGTAATATTTAGAGCGTGGATTACGATCTGCATACGTAACTTGATAGTGATGTGACCAAGAATTTACTACAAAAAAAATGACCTTTTTGACTTGTCGTAATAATATACAGGATGTCCCGTAATTAATGGATAAAACGCAAATGGTAGATACACCACATATTTAATCTGTAATGTTAAACAAAAAATAGATCTTAAAAATCTTAATTTCAGCAGCTACAGCATTGAAAAAACTGATTCAAGATAGAAAATTTTGAAAAATCCTAAAAAAAGTATAACTTGGACACCCTAAGGATTTATTTATTTTGGAAAGTATTCAAATTAGTTTTAGATAATTAGGTGGTGTATCTACCATTTGCGTTTTATCTATTAATTATGGGACATCCTGTATAAAGCCTCGCAGGTTTCTTTATAGTTCCACGCTATATGGTATGGTACATGTAAGTACAAAATTAGTTCGAACGGATGGGATATTAATATCATACTCCATACTATAAAGCAATTAAAATTTAAAATCGCCATAAGTATGATAGTAAGAAAAAAATCTAAATATCACGCAAACGGGTTAGCTGGCATCCGCTAGTTGGTTTTATAATCTAAACTAATAAATTTGAAGGAAAGTGTGGTAGAGTTACAAAAATAGAAAACCATTACCAAGATGAAGCAACGAAAAATGTCCATTATACTTTTTACATCGATAAATTTACTTGAAATCCTTATTCCTTAGCGTATACGAAAATGAACTGAAAACGAAAATCTAACAATTCAAGCGAACCCACAGGTCGGATTATTGTAAATAAGTATCACGCCGACACCCGAATTAATCCGCGCCGCTTTTTAACGAAATGCGAAAAAGTTTTCTAACTAACTTGGCTCCCGCAAGCCCCCTGGTGAAATATCGTTTCCCTTGGTACGCAGAATTATTTATATCAATAGAATGTTTGGTGAAAATTTGCCTCTCCAAATAGAGGCAAGTTTGCGGCTGAAATATTTCGGGGCAGAGTTTTAAAAGGTGTGTTTGACTTAACTAATAAATGCGGGCTACAGTTGAACTTTTTATGCTGACGAAGTGTGACTTTCTCGTGTAAGTTTCCATGTTTTTAGCTGAACACCACACGGTTTCCTAAGCCTTAATTTGTGCCGTCTAGGGCTTTGAATATTTTTGATTTATTTTTATTAGCATATTAGTATAAGCTTGGATCTTGCCCTCGAGATTACCGCCATGTGGAATGTTGAGTCAACTGTTATTGTTCCGATTGTTGTTTCAGACAAAGGTCTTATAGCGAAAAGCTTCGACCAACATCTTAAGAAGCTTTCACTTAACTGTTGGATCAAGAGTCGGATACAGAAGGCAGTAAATCTTGAGAGGGCGCGTATTGTGAGGAGGTTGCTCCCTCTGGAGCCCTGACAACCGGTTGCTTGGGCACTCAAATGTCCCGCGCCGGGAGGGTTTACTTTTTTTTATAAATTTTTAATAGTGTTTTGTATTATATTTTTATATTAACATTGTTAAAAATTTTAAAAAAGGTAAAGAAATAAATGAGAGGAAAAAATAGTATAACAATTATAATATTTGTCTTGCTGGTAGTTTTCTCACGACGCTCAGGATTTTATTTTTGAAGTACTTGTGAGCAATTTCCAAGCAAGCGGACAAAATGGACTTGGCATGTTTCGTTTTACAAAAAAATCTTTTACGAGCTAGTAAAATGAAAAACTGGCTTAGTCGAACTGTCTCGCAAATTCGATATATGTCAATAATCATAAATGATTGCGACTTTTTTTTGTTGTTGGCATTTCTTTGTTCGTTAGAATTATTTAAAAAATCTGTAAAAAAAAAATTACTCACTTAAAATAATCACTATAAAAACTCACTTCACTAATCCTATATTGATATTCTATATCATGTGACAGTTTTTTGGAGTTTCTATTTTTTCCCTGAGCTTATAAAAACGCTGAACGTTTGTATAAACCCATTCACAGGAAATTATAGTTTTAGTTTGCAGTGCTATTTTATGACGTTTCATTTTGCGCCAAATTCTATGACATTCTGTAAACAGACAGGCTGAATCTACGTCCATATAATTCAATTTGCAAACAGCTGTGTTCGGCTAAGTACCCATCGCTGTTGTTCTTGTTAAAAAAAAACGTATTAAAATATCCCTCGTTTGTATTATTGTTAGACAGTTTTGCGATATTATTATTAGATATATCGAAATATTTCTTTAAAATTAAAAAGAAAATGAAAATCAATTTATGTTGTACAGCGATGTTATGAATGCCGGGCAATTACCTCGTTTTATGTCTATCTTGAATATTAAAAAATTTTAATAAAAAAAATTCAACCGACTTCCAACTCAAAAAATAACTTTAACTAAAAAGCAAAAAATAACATCCTACCTATGTGCTACCTTCTGATCAGTTTGAAGGCGGTGCCAAGCCAGTGATGTTTTAATTAAATACGTTTAAACTACAAAATTTCTGTGGTTATTCCAGAAACAGCTTTAATTAAAACACGACACTGGCTTGGCACCGCCTTCAAACTCCTCCTCCTTTTTGGAAGTCGGTTAAAAAGGTGCGTGCACATCTATACTTACATAAAACCTTTCTAGGCTAAAACCTATCTCGTTAATTGACCGGTCGAATAATTTAAATATATTGCAGCCACGGACGATATTTCAACGGGATATTATAAATCAAAGGATTAGAAACCGGTTAAATGGATAATGGCAACGATATACATGACAACCTGTAGTTCTTACGGCTTTTAACTTAAAGTTTAAAATTCAATGTCAATATTATACAATGTTGGTGTGTATCACCAAAGCTCGTTCAGTCGCTTATCCTGCATACGTTATAGGGTGATAACGACAAAATAATCGCAGGGGAGGCAGGGGGTGTCCGGCACAGCGGGGCGTATGGGGCAAAAAGTACTAAGTGCGAGTTAAATACCCTTTGTGTGGTCATGCTCTCCTGTTACCATTCATCGAAGGGTCCTCTCATTATTCAGTCGAAATTCGATTATTTTCCCATTTTGCAAAATATCCATATCGTCCCCGGCTTTTACTCTAATTGAAAATGGAGTAGCTTTTTAGGCCGTCACAATGATCGCTCTTAATTTATTTATACTTATAATGTGTTGTTCATACCGCTTGTTTATATTAGCTACCGCCGTACTTGTACGCCCTACCCGCTCCCAATATAAAGTCTTTAAAATTAAAAAAATATCATCTTCATTATTACTTAACCTATATTCAGCTAAACGCCCTCCATATCGCAGGCATAGACATATCCACGGCTCTTAAAATAAAAAAAAAATAAACGGTGCGTGAACCATTAGTATTGCTACAGTCAAAAACTTAATGCATACTTTTTGAGATCTTTCACTGAGATATACCTAATACTAATGTATATAAATATCTCATAATTATGCAGAAGTGTATATTATTTATTCATATATTAAATAGCTATCCTACTAATGACATATATCTATACTAATATTATAAAGCTAAAGAGTTTGTTTGTTTGATTGAACGCGGTAATCTCAGGAACTACTGGTCCGATTTGAAAATTTCTTTCATTGTTAGATGGCCCATTTATCGAGGAAGGCTATATATTATCCCCGTATTCCTACAACTCCGGCGTCAACTAGTTTTTTATAAATTTACATATACTACTATTATTATAAGAAGTATGAATTCTTATAATAATTATTTATACTTATTATATAAAATACACGTTACAAGACATCGTTTACTATACAAATCCATTTAATAAGAACAGAACAGACGGATAATAATACTCCAAGAGATGACGGTGAAAGTTTTTATGAACGGATTATACAAACAACGACAAGACCTATCTCATAAATTACATCATCATTAGCTCCGTTTGTTATTTAATTTTACATTTTTTTTAAAAAAAGTAAATCAGTTTTCAGATATACAACAATTTGTTTATTAAGAAATCGCTATTCCATCAAATTCGATAAAATTTAAATAAAATACGGCACATAAAATAACTACGTTTACGTATAGGCCTCCGTGGCGCAGTGGTATGCGCGGTGGACTTACAAGACGGAGGTCCTGGGTTCGATCACCGGCTGGGCAGATTAAGATTTTCTTAATTTGTCCAGGTCTGGCTGGTGGGAGGCTTCGGCCGTGGCTAGTTACCATCCTACCGGCAAAGACGTACCGCCAAGCGATTTAGCGTTCCGGTACGATGCCGTGTAGAAACCGAAAGGGGTGAGGATTTTCATCCTCCTCCTAACAAGTTAGCCTGCTTCTATCTTAGACTGCATCATCACTTACCATCAGGTGAGATTGTAGTCAAGGGCTAACTTGTAAAGAATAAAATTTAAAAAAAATAGGCTTAACAATTGTACATATTTTTGTATGAATTGTACTTGACTGATTTGTGTACGTCGTCTCTGAAACTACAAAAACCCTGTCCAAAAATGATTACCGCACGCACAGTTAACCGTCGTTATGGCCGGCTTATACCCATTCCGAGAGTATTAGTCTCCTGGCCACCAATTTCTGTAATTTATTAAGAGCCTTGCTTACATTGACCGCTCTTTGGTGGCTTCTTTTTCTCGCTCAAAGGCACCAGGAAAAATTATAAGAACACGCGCAGACATCATACAAAGTAGAGCCACAGAAAACATTGTAGCTTACTTATAATTTATTTTAATAATAATGTTTAGTAGTAATCTCAATAGGCAAATGTATTATGGTTTTCTTATTATATTTCGATGATCAAGTAGCAGGTATATTGTGTTCTTTTAACTTACATTAACTGTATATATAAATATTTGTTATTATTTTACGCATACGAATATAAACGTACAAAATATGGGATTTAAAAAAATATTTATAATTCAATAGTGGTATAAATATTTTTTAAATACTATGGGATCCTGTAAGTATGTTAACATGAGTACGTACGGACATATAAATAAAGTTCATAAAGTTTCACTCATTTCCTTTAATTATGTATTCTTAAAGTAAATCGAATTACCACGGTAATTACTATTACATTAACTAACGGCTCAGAAGTTAGAACAACGTAATACGTTATTCTAACTTCTAAGCTGTGAAGTGGTGCACCTCACTTCCCCGCACGCACGATTTCAGACCCGTGCAGTCTTTCCTCCCGTCGCCCGCATATCATGGGAGTGTCGTCAATGAACTTGCCAAGCTATGTATTGTTATATTCATCAGGAATTCTATCGACTTTAAAATTTCGTATTGCTACTACGTTAGACGGTAGCTTACACATTTGTCTTGCTGTCTTGTCTAATGTCTGCGCCGGCCGTAAGTTGCCATCATCAAAGACCGTCCCTGCCTGATCCCTAATATTTCACTCATAATTGGTTTATTCTAAGCTCGCAGCGTTTCCGTATGTGGCCCCTTTGATCCGTCCACTGTATTAAGTTGTAACCAGAGATGTATTGACAGCATTACTCGTTGGGATTTTAAGGCTTTATTCAAGGCTGTCGTATCTCGATGCGGTTCAAAAGGATGTGAAAAATAATGAAAATATATTTGTTTTCCTTTGTAAAATTCAGTATTAAAACCTTCAGCCACATAAAACAGACGCTCTTAGGCGCAGGTTTTCAGATTTTATTCGATAAGAATATAGCTAGGTATCAGTTAAGGCTGATAATTCCTCTAACCTTGAGATGTTACCGAATGATGAGAAAAATATCATAAATTAAAATTATTATTATTAATCAAATCAAAATCAAAATTAATTTATTTCAAGTATGCTCAGTTTACATGCACTTTTGAAACGTCAAGTTTGACTATTTGTAAATATTCTACTACTAGAAGGTTCTGCTGAGAAGAGTCGGCTAGTAATACAAGAGTTCAATGAACGATAAATTGAAATCCTCATCGCCACAAATTATGTTTAATTGATTGTCATTAGTGTTGTTATGTTCCCTCCGTTATGACCTTTGCTTTGCCTACAAAGCAAAAGATTAATTAAAAGGCTAACATGTTTATCCCAAGATGATTTACGTTGGCTAATTTCCTGTGGGCTGCGATTGTTTTCGCCATGTCCGTCCAACCGGAAGCTGTCCACCCCATGTCCACGCCTTTCCGGCCGCAGTCAAAGTAAGTTTTGACGTCAAAGCCTTATCGGTACATGGAGCATATTTTTACCGGTTTTCTTTTTTTTTATGTTTTTTGTTTTTGTCGACTTCAGTAAGGGGTTTTGTTACAGGGCTTAAATGGTAAAGTACCGTGTAATAGCCAAAAAGTACTTTTTGTATCAGTTTTTAACTAACTTGCAAATAGGAGGGGGTTCAATGTTGTATGTATGTTTTTTTAGTCTTTCCTGTAGGTAATTCTTTAAAAAAATCAAAACTAAATTAATATACGTACTCGTAGCTAATGCTATTAATTTACTTGTTGCGTATTTGTTTGTCTGATTTCACAAATTAACTACTCAACCGTATAGAAAAGATTTATGATAGATACTGATTAAGTATCTTAGAGATAAATAGAGATAAAAAATGTCATTTCACAAAACTATGCTGGTGAAACCGTGAGGCAGGTATATGCATATAAAACACTAGTGAACGTCCCGTCTTCGTCCGCGTAAAAATCCTGTCATACATGAATTTATGACATGCCTGTCATACAACTTCCGTTTACGCAGCGCACGCAGCGTAAGCTCTCAATAGGAAAAAATTCCCCGATTATAAAACATTATTCATTGGTGTTCTGCTCCTATTAGTCTTAGCGTGAAAAAATATAGCCTAGCCTTCCTCGATAAATGGGCTATCTAACACTGATTTTTTTTTCAAATCGGACAAGGAGATCCAGAGATTAGCGCGTTCGAGCAAACAAACTACCTAACTCTTCATCTTTATAATATTAGTATAGGATCATAATCATCACATTTTTGACGGCCTCCGCGGCACAGTGGTATGCGCGGTGGATTTACAAGACGGAGGTCCTGGGTTCGATCCCCGGCTGGGTCAATTGAGGTTTTCTTAATCGGTCCAGGTCTGGCTGGTGGGAGGCTTCGGCCGTGGCTAGTTACCCCCCTACCGATAAAGATGTACCGCCAAGTGATTTAGCGTTCCGGTACGATGTCGTGTAGAAACCGAAAGGAGTGTGGATTTTCATCCTCCTCCTAACAAGTTAGCCCGCTTCCATGTTAGACTGCATCATCACTTACTATCAGGTGAGATTGTATTCAAGGGCTAACTTGTAAAGAATAAAAAAAAAACATCAGCGGCTCAGTATCGTGATGGGTCTATGTCTTGCAGTGGACGTCCATCGGCTAATATGATGATGATGATGACGTCAGCCGATGTACGTTCACTGTAGGACATTTTGTACGGACTTGTACACACTTGGACACCACGACACTGAGCCGCATGCAATTTATAAACAAACGCAATAAATGAACTAATACAATCACAAAATTTAATAAGATCTTCGCTGGGTGGGAGCAATTCGCAACGAAACGCGAAATTTCGTCAAAGTCTTAATTTCCTGGATCGCGGGCTCCGGATTAAGCCTCAAATCGTTCTACCCCGATATAAATCTTTTAACACTCGTGCCCGGGTTTTAGTGGAGATTCCGCAGATCGTTCTGAGCCGCGCTAACTCCTACAACTGCAATTAGCCGGATCTCTCGCCCAGTAATCTTGATTAAGGCATCAAACGAGGTGCTATTTAAATAAGCAAACGAATTGCACGCTTTCGAAGGTGTTCTGATTGAACCTCCTTGCGGTTGTAATTGAATTGCCAAGTTACATATTAAATAAAAAAAATGGTGTAGTGATTGCTTAAATAAAGGGGTAGTTGAAGAAAAATTATTATGTCTTTTTCATGATAGAAGTCTCCCAGACGCGGCGCTAATGTCTTTTGGTAATTGCAGACTTTTTGTCATTTGTGTAAGGCGCTGTCAATTTTAGTTCAGGTTTTAGGCGCGGGACTTCTTTCATGATAAGGACTCTACAAGGAATGATTGAAATTGGTAAAATTTACGGGAGTTCTTTTGTACTTCAATATGAAGGGGAAGTTAGTTTATTATACCTATTATAAAATAAGAAAGGGATTGTATTTTTCTAACATAATGTACATATATCACAAATTATCAATAAAAATTATATTAAAGAAATATTTTTTTGACTTAATTTATTTTCTCTGATATATTTGCTTATGTATTTCTAGTAGGTAAATAAATAATAATTATACACATTTAAATTAATATTAAATAAATACTTAACTTTCATGTAATTGGGTTGACAATTAAGAATATTTAAAAGCGTTTAGTTAAAATTATTATAAATTTAATTCTTGCTAAAGCCATGGTTGAAATAAATTTAATAAGCATTTTCTAGTCAACCTTATATAATAAAAATATTATATTATATTATTATTATATTATATTATATTATCAATATTTTTATTTTGAAAGTCTAATTTAGACTTTCAATCTTTTTATTATTATAGGCAATTCGAGTCTATAATGAAAAAAAAATGAAAAATCTCTATGATCAGACAGACGAAGTCAAGTGGTCGTAACTATGTGTAAATAAACTTCACTGATAAAAACTTTCAACATAATTGCTCATTCAAACCAAGATTCAAGTTCATTACTCAAAATTAATAATCCGCTAAATTAATTTAAATTCAAACTTTCTCTGATCTCCTTTAGTCTCAGACGCGGCCCTGAATCGCTAATATACAGGCTGTGGACAAAATTTCAAAACGAATATAATATTTACTACAAGACTTTATTATAGTGATTTTTTCTCTATCATTTAATGTCTTTAAAAAAAAATATCAATGTTATTGCAAAATATAAAACAAAGCACTATTAAAAATTTATAAAAAAATCAACCTTTTTTTGAGTGCCCAAGCAACCGGCGGTTAGGGCTCCAGAGTGAGGATTAATCCCCTCATAATACGCGTCGTCTCAAGAATCACTGTCTTCTGTATCCGACCCTTGATCCAGCAGTCAAGCGAAAGCTTCTTAAGGTGTTGGTCATTCTCATAGCGAAGCTTTTCGCTTGAAGACTATTGACTGAAACAGCTATCGGAACAATAAAAGTTGACTCAACATTCCACATGGCGGTAATCTCGTGAGTAATGCCCAAGTATTTTGACACTTTTCCTTTTCGGCTTTAACCATATTATCGTCCTGTGGAACAGTAATATCAACAATTATTGCACGGCGCACTGACCGATCGACTAGCATTATAACAGGTGTATTGGCAACAATACCTGTCAGTGATAATCGTTCGGCCCCAGTAGAGCAATGCACTGCTATTTTCAATATAGTTGTAGTTTATTTATTATCATCATCGTCATCATCAGCATTATCAGCCTATTTGAATGGCCATCTACAGAGCCAAGCTTTTCTACTTACAGGATTTAAAGCTTAAGCTCTAACTTAACTTATCCTTAGCCTGGACACCTATACCCAGCGTAGTTACGCTGGGTATAGGTGTCCAGGCTAAGGATGATATAGTCGAATCATCAATCAATGTAATCAACGAGCATCCGTATCCAACCAATGAACAACTATACATTTCCGGAACACCCTGTACATACAATCGATGGAGGCGCAAGTCTCGCCACTAAAACTGCCGAGTCATCATCCCCAGTGGCGGTAAATCATGAAGCAGCTCCAGTAAATCGTAGTGAACGCTTTAAACTCAACCGAAATTCGTTATAACGACACGCATCGATTGTTTTATTACAGAAATTGAATTACATGGTATCTTATTAAAGGGTTGGATGGTTTTGTTTGATATATGGATGTACAGATTGAAATATATTAGCAACTTCATAATTTTACTAAAACATTGCCTTTCCTAGGTAAGGTGATTCGGAGGGCCATGTACCTCCAACTTTTTAGATATGTCAATTGTAAGAATTAAATATCACGCGTGTCAAATGATGACCAAAAAATATTGTAAGGAAACCTGCATTCCTGAGAATGCTTTTAATTCTCTATGTGTGTGAAGTCTGAAAATTAAATTAGGCCTGCATGGATTATAAATTGCCTAACACCTCTAATTTTTTTTAGAGGATATTCGTGCTCCACAGTGAGCCGAATATGGGCTGCTAATAATGATGATCATCATCTTTCAATTTTAATTAAAGTTCAGTTTCCACTATTACTATCTATAGATAAGTTATGTTATCTTAGTAAAGTTTATCAATTAATTAAACTTAGATACGACTCTCATAGCCAAACATGAATTACACAAATTAAGTTTACACAAAAATTATTACACGCTCTAATTGGTCGATGCCGAGAGTTTTGTCCCCTAAGAAAATATTTACCCTGAGCAGTCCCTTTTACATCTTCTGTTGTTCAAAGCAGATTAATGTTTGTACTGGCTTATTTGCACTGTTTTTCATAAAAATGGTCTAAACAACCGTGGATAAACAGGGGTTTATTTCTGCGTTTTATGACGTTATCTACTGTAATCCTTTCCAGTAAGCGCGGTGGGTGAATAATTTATGGGTATCGAGAACTCGTTCGCTTTTTATTTTTAAAGGTTTTGCTGTTCAGGATAAACGGTGTATCTGATATGCTTCATAATCACCAGTTTTGTTTTACTGCTATTTTATATGAAGGCATTTTTTCATGACAATTAGGTATCTTCTTCATTGCTACTAATAGTTTGGAGTTTATCGTTTAGAAAATATGTTGTCTAAACAGAGTTTAAGACCAGAGTTTAAAACAACTAAGGCTCTTCTTTGATGATTACTTCAGTTTAAGATAAAAGCGAATAACCTAGATACATTTTACTTAATACTTTAAAAATACGATCCTACTGGTTAGTACCTGGTATATATATATATATATATATATGAATATATATAATATATATATATATATATATATATATATATATATATGAATATATGAATACTAAGTTTGCTGACTTTAAACTCTTTAACAATTAAAAGGGTACTCTTTTACTATTATTAAGAAGGAGAGAAAGTAAACATAATTATGTACTTCTTATATTAGTTACTTCTTCTGTTTATCAGCAGGTAGAACCTAATATGATATTATTTTTCGCTTTTTAGTTTACTTGGTACGTTTTATGTTTTTGAAGCCGGTTGTATTTTTTTAGTAAAATATTTTACTTCTTATGTTAAAACTGTTTATAATCGTAATGTTTATCATATTTTTTTAATCATGGCTTTCTGTCAGGAAGAGATTTTTGTAACCACATCATGGAACCAGCGACGTTTCCGCCCAAAGATTACACGGAGTAAAGGAAATAGGAAGAGATTTGAAGTGCTCCAACAAGGCGCACGGAGCAAATACTCGCCTTTGTGACAGGAGGACGTAATCTCCGTCTCGGGGATTTTAATTACTTATTGGAAACTTGTGGCCGCCGGCTGTATGGGATCGTCTCTGCGCTTTATTGGAAGATTTTGAACTTGCCGATAAAGGACGATGAAAATTACTATCGGTTCTCGACTGTGTAATCTTGGCGCTCAATTGAATTAAATTATTATCAGGTAAGAGGTAGACATAGTATTTTCAGAATTAAACTAAACTTTATCAATTATTCAATTGTTTTAAGGAGTATGTTAGGTGCCTATTAGTAGTTTTTTCGTTTTGTAGTTCCAAAGTCTGATCACAGTATTTTCAGGCTCACTTAACTTAAATTAGCAATAGTTAATGGCTTTTTTTTTGGCAATCAACTTAGTTTTAATAACTAAACAATAATTGTTTTTATTCTCAAATTAGTCGGGATTGCAAAGAAAGACAAGAGATTAACTTGTTACTTTGACATTAGATAAAATCTGCTATATTATTAACTAGTAGACCCGGTCAAGCTTCGCATTGACTTATGTGCACTTATTCCCTATCCCTACCTTACACTATCTTACTCCTACCCTTACACCTACCGTAACCAACCCGTCTTTGTTTTTATACATATAGAATTTTATATTTACCTTTAAGTTTAAAAAGATTAGGAATACCGGTTATAGGAAAAGATTGATTTAAATATTTTCTTGTTTAATATGAAAATATAAAAGTCATTCTAAGAAAAAAATGTATTGCCATGTTTTTTTCTACTTAAATACACCACCAGTTAATCAGTATAAATTATACACAGGTATCAATACAATCTCGTTAAGGCATGAATTTTTCATGAGTTGTAACAATATTGAAAACAATGCGAGAACAAATAGTAGGTGCCCCGCAATGTCAACATAATACAGAATGTGATTCCGTCGCGTGTCGACTTGTAGCCATTGTGTTTATCTTTGCGCATTGTATCGGAAGTGGATTCTGTTTATTTCGTCTGATACTCGAGAACATCATCTATAATACGTACCCTATTCATGAAAAGGTATATATTGCCATTATTAGATGCCTAGCCAATGTGGTTTCTGATCACTATGTCGAAGGAGCTTGAAACCTCTATACCCATATTGAGCTTTTCTTTCTTCTAAAAAAATGAATGTTTCACCCCGTGCCTTGAAGAGTACGTTAAGTCGTCCCGGTGACTATACTAACATCTAATAATGAAACATTATCATTTTATGCCCACCAGCCCGCATTTGAGCAGTACATTGGGTCAAAGTTCCATATCACTTCTTCTATAAGGAGGGAGGCCTGGCTATGTAGTGAGCAGTTAAAATAGGCTGATAATGATGATGATGATTTTTACGGGAATTGTGGGAATATACCCCACTCGTTGCTTCAATGCAGCTTAGGCACCATGATCGATATCGATAATTATCCAACTCTTTGGCTGTATTAGAGTATAGAAATTGTACTTTTGTTAAAAGAAAGTCAAGTTTAATATTTCTAAGACCAAACCTGGGCCAGCCATGAGGTACGTCGATTTTCTTTCTACGAATGCTAACACTTCGAAAACTAACAAAATATATGGGAATGACAGATCGTCAACTTGATCACGTAACCAGTCGATAGTAATGTTAAATGTCATTCCTATATTTTTTAAAATTTTCGGAGCGTTAGCGTTTGTAGAAAGAATCGACGTGCGACAGACAAATCAGGATATCGTGATCTACTTAAGCTAATAATTAGACCAACAGTATACAGTAAAAGTATTTAGCTATTTAGCTATACCTACATTCAAGATTAAGGAAGATGAAAATTTACATTAAGCTATTCTAAATATCCCTGTTTTGCCAGAAAAGTTGGTGTTTAGTTAGGGTTTAAAAAGTATTATATTTAATAAAAGTAACGAAGTCTGGTGAGCGGTGAAAACTGTCATTTTTGATATAGTGGTTCTCCTTTTAAATTAATTGCCTAGACATAGTGTTCATGCTAATATAACCCATAGTGGTACACTAATACAATATGTATCTTTATAAGTTTCAAGGATATCTACACACAATGTTTTAGATATAGTTAATTTATTTATATAAACGTCTCTTAATTTGCTAACCGATGTCAATGACTTCTTTCAATAGACGTCGACAAATATTAGAATTAAACGCTTTGATCCTGAACGATCGTCTTGCGTCAACGTGTGTTAATTAAGATCAAACAAGACGCGAGTCGTCTGGCCTTATATATGAGTCAGTGAGATGTTATAACTACTAGAGGAATGAAGTTAAAAATTCTTAATTTTAAAATGGTAAGTAACAAGGCTTTTTATGGTTAATCTAAATTTTAATTGAAACTTTAACCGTTAAATGTTGTACAAATGAAGATATTCTCATGTTATTGTTTGTTGAAAGCATTTTTTACTGTTGGAAATTCCTCTTTGATACCACAGTATCATAGAAAGGCGCGGACGTTATTTAAGATCATTAACTACTACAACCTCACAATAAATGGAATCAAGAAGTACCTATTCTTTGATTCCAGCGCGCCGAACGGTGCAGTAAAAAGTAATTATGGATGTAGGGTGTACACACATAACTACTTCCAATGTAGGTTATCTCGAAGAACGTACCTACTAATAAGTACTTTTTTTTAGCAATAAGATCGCCTTTGCATGCTAAGTTTAATTTATCTTTTTATTGTTTTAATTTATAATTGTAGTTTTGTGTGCAATAAAGTATTTCTTCTTCTTCTTCTACTACTAATTAAAGTGTATTTTTTAATTTTATTTAAACAAATTATTGTAATATACAAATAAAATTTAAAAGTTATTTATTCAACTTTATAAGTTTAGTACAAACTTAAACTAAATCAAAATGACATCCAAGATTTCGTTTGCGTACTTGCTCAGACGCAAACCTCGGAACGCCAGTGTCAGGAACGCGTGTCTAGATGTTAAACCATCTCATTGAGACAAGATGTCGACCAGCATTTTAAACACGTTGTATTTTCGCAGCAAATATTATGACGTTTTAATTTGCTCGTGTTTTAATATAACGCTAGCACAAAAAGCTTGATAAATGAGTTAGGTTTAGTGCTGACTGTATATCAATCAGCCGCCCTTAATTAAGTAAAGCCTTGATAGCTTGAAGGAGACAGACTCAAATCCGAAAGGTCTTAGGTTCCATCCTTTAAAATATTGTGGTAAAAACTCTTCATAATTATCAACCGAGCCGTGAAAACGCATTCTTGACCCTGTAGTGGGGGTCGACCAACACTGCGCATTACCGTGTGGGGTCGCTATTCCTGCACTTTGGGACCCCATTGTCCATCGGCTGTCCATGCACATTTCGGTTTCGCGACTCGCTGATCAAAAATTAACATAGCCACAAGTATGATAAACTTTCCGTAACAATGTACTTCGTTCACAAATATGGTTATTTTAAAGTTAACAGTTATAATAAAATCGCAACGAAAACTAAATAATAATTTATCTCAAATCAGAGAAATCTACCTTTCAAAAGAACTTTTGCATGAATACATTTGAATAGTGACTCATTTTCTTTGTATAAGAATATTTCAAATCATTTATGTTTGTCCCAACTGCATAGTAATTTATCGCGAGGAGCTCTGGGCGGATTAAAAACTTTTTATTTATGTCCCTTAAATGAGCGCAGTAAAGAATAATAAAGAGCAATAACAGATTAGTTTGTGAACAAGTACGATTTGTTTGAACTTGAGTTTTTTCATGTGCAGTTCAGACCGAAGCGATTAGTAGCTATTCTTAAGTGTTTTTTTTATTGTATTTGTATGATTTTTGGTCAGGCTTCTCTCCTCATGGGAGAGGGGATATGGAGCCTAGATCCACCACGTTGCTTCAGTGAGGGTTGGTGGGCTTAGGGGATGATGTTTTTAGGGTAATTTTTCTTATATTTATAGTATGAATTGATATAACTACAAGCCTTGGAGATTTTTTAAGCAGCAAGCTAGTGATATCCGCAATAAAATAAGCGTACATTGTATTTTAGTCGTCCGATAACCCTATCGCAGACCAACTTGCCTTTTCACTAATATGGTCTTTATTAACAACCTATTAAAATAGACATCAAATCAATTGAGAAATGTCATCTACCATGTATGATATATGTATGAAATCCAGGATCTCATGCTCCGTAGCCTTATAACAGACGCCCGCGACTTTGTCCGCGTGGAATTCAGCTTTTACAAATCCCGCGGGAGCCATTTTAGAGTAGGTGCGTTAAAGAGTGACAAACATCCATACAAGTAACCAAACAAACTTTCTCGTTTATAATATTAGTAGAATAACCACTGCACCAAAAAGCTTCCACTCTGCACCACTTATCATCATGTACATTGTACATACATACAGAATTACAGATATATAAGAAAGAGCTATGATTTATATACATATAAATAAAACACACGTTGTTTGTACCATAAACAATATGCCGAATTTAATTTTACGGCACTCCTTTCGTGCCTAAGTAATTTGATAGGATATTCAGCAATTACCGTAATCGGATTAGGGGCGTAGTGGTGACGTCACTAGGCAACAAACCACTAATCTCTCTGTAATTGCCCCTTATGTTGAGAAACTACGGGTAGCTTCGTACATGCTTTTTATTTAATCTTACATTGTTACAGGTACTAGTATGAGTTACTACAGAAAATTGGTTATTTAGAATTCATGGTACATGCAAGGTTTAAGATACCTAGATAGACAGACGAGTCCCTTCGTCAAAAGTTTAGAGAAATAGGCATTTTAACAGTAGCCTCTCAGTATATTTTTAGCAGTATAGTCTATGTAAGACAAAATATTAATTTGTACAAACGAAAAGGAGATTTAAACCCACGTCTAACTAGACACGGGCATACATTAGTTATTTCTGCGTATCGTCTCCAAATAGTTAAAAAAACTTTTGTAGGTTTAGGTGTACTCTTCTATAACAAGATCCCCAAGACTGTGATGAACTTGCCAATGCACAACTTTAAGCAATTTGTTAAAAAACATTTACTTAGTCGAGGTTACTACACTATTGATGAGTTCCTTAACGATAAAAGTGCTTGGAGGCCATTGGATCAGCTTCCACCTTCACACAGGAAGTAAAACTATAAGAAATTGTAATTGTTATCAATTGTAAATTATAGTACTGTATGACTTTTTCATTTCAAAAGAGCAACTGTTGAGTTTCTTGCCGGTATCTTCTCAGCAGAACCTGCCTTCCGAACCGGTGGTAGAATCTTTACAAATAGTCAACTGACGTGTCAAAAGTGCTTGTAAATTGAGCCTACTAGAAATAAATGAATTTTGATTTTTTGATTTTGATAGTGATTTAAGAATATGATAAAAGGTATTGCAACATAGGTAGAAAACCTCATTACTAGAAGAAAATTAATTATTCTATACTTCTCAACTCCGAGTTGAGAATTTTTACTGAAAATATCTTCAAATAAAGAAACGGCTTATTACATATTCCATGAGCCGAGCCAGGATTCAAACTCAGGACCTCGTGATCCTAAGCCACATAAGCTAGGCTAGACTTTTAGACTTATACTCTTAAATGTATTAATTTTAATGTTGAAAATTGTTTCTCAATATACATGACCGAGCCTGGGTTATAGAGGTTCACACAATACCTCTTTATCTAAAACAATTCTCTTAAACAATAAATAATAACACATTCTATTAGAAAATGTTCATTCGAATATGAAAATTAAATACATCTTTTGAAGCATATTCACACCACATCAGTTGCTTTCAAGAATATAGAATTAAATTTTGATCTTTTACATATTTTATGATATACCTACTTATCCACTCATTCAACTTTCTGTTACAAAATGTTTTCAGATTATACTTGCATAGTTTCACTAAAACTCTGTTGAACAAATTAAACAAGATACACGCATTTTGATAAATAAAGAACTTTCTATTTACTAAAGAAATACAAATAAATTATCTTCAATTCAACTTTTGTGATACAAATCACTTATCTATTTTTATCTCATGTCAGTTTCCAGATCAGAGATTTTGAAAGTAACAATCGTACATCGACAAAACGACAAAACCAGAGTAAAGATTTAACCCTCGTGGCATACGCTTCATTGGCTCCTCAAGTGGTGATGGAACTGATTGGCCGGCTTTGCTTTAACAATGGCCTATACAAAAGCCGAATAAAGGCATATCTACCAAATAATACAATTAAAAATGCATCTTATTAATCGTAATTCTAAAGAGTATTTTCAAATGGTAATGTTAATGGATTTATGCAAACGTTTTCAGCAAGAGTGCATCTGCTTAGCCGGATTTTATGTTTCATTGATTGGCATTGTTAAAAGTCAATGCCAGGATACTCGAAAATGCTCGCGAATGTTTTACAAACCGGTAAGCTTTTGAAGATATAGACAATTATCTGATAAGAGCTTCTCTATAATATAGAATTAGAAATAAAATTTCGGGTTCACAGAACAGATATGAATTACTATAGTTCGCTTTAGTTTCTTTCATACAAACTTGACATGCGTCAAGCCTACTAAAACTAGAAATGAAAGAATTTGTGCCAAATATGGAATTTTGGATTTAGCAATGAGTATTATAGTAATTATAAACGTGAAAAATAAAGCAGTCCAGTTGTGGACGTGTGTGGATTTGACGTTGACGACCAGCAATGTCCCAACAGCGAGCTAGATTGTGGTCGTGCCAGCTTCAGTCTCTAAGCTCGCCTACCAAATGCGTTAACCTACCTAAGTTTGCCTGGAAGAAATCGCTACTTAGCGATAACGCAGCCTTCTGTGTCCTGCTCTCTTTTTTTTTTTTATTTTTTTTTTTATTTTAAAAGAATATTTGCCTTATCTTTTATAATATGATCAATTTTCCCATTCCCCTCCAACTAGTCGGGAAAGACTGTGGACTAGGAGTGGGTACGACGATAGACCAACAGGGCGAGGTTCGAACCACCACCCTTCGGTGATGAGTCCGACCGCTCTTACCGTTGAGCTATTGAGGCTATCTTTATAATGTATTTCTATTTCGTTTGTTTTGTTATGGTCGTGTATAAATAATAAATAAGTAATAATAAGAGCACGGTCAAAAAGATGCGCTTGGTTTCTTGGCAGTACATAATTGTATATAGGTACCTAATTTGTAAGAGCATGGAGTTATGAGAATAGAATTTTCATATTCGATTACACATTCTTTATAAGATTCTGATTTAGAAGGCTGTATATTAATGTGATCTCAATAAAATATATGAAAGTAATATTATATTATTAAATACATTTCCATGATATATGGAGAAATTTCAAACTTGCTCAGCTTTCCGATTTTCTAGCCCATTATTCATGAATATACTAATATTAAATTTCAAGATTTATAGGCTCGTTTGAATATAATAATGAAAATTGAATAGACTTTGAAATAAGGGGATGTTGTCCCAAGACTCGGGGCCAATGACACGAGCTAACTTCATCAGTCGGGCCATTGGATGAAAAATCTCTCGGTGTAAGTTCAAAGAATAATTACTTCTCACTAATACTTTAAAAGGTTTTCAAAATATTTTCTCACGCTCCGAGAGCACGTCTTGGCAGTTTTATATTTTTAAGTACACTTTTTAGTTGATTCTGTACCTATTTTGATTTTTCTTAATTCTGTTAATTACTTTTTATATTTATCTGACAAAGAGTGCACCTAGACAGTTTTTTTACTGTTCTTCTTTTTTTTTAGTAAAGTACCTACTAATTTGTTACTTTATAAGATTACGATCTAGCCTGCTTATGTGACTTATTAGTAATTTAATTTTAAGTAAGACTTATAATATATTATTGTTATACTAAGATATGTCCAATAACTCAATCTTAGTCTTTCACTAACTATTACTTTAGGTCACTTTGTTTACGTGATTTTCCACGTAGCACTAAACACTAACTCAAATGGTTTGCTGGGTTGCCTCGATGTTTACGTAGAGGAATAAACTTTTTAGACAGACCAAAGACATTTTGTCGGCGGATAAGTAGGTCGGTTTATTTACAGTACACTCCTGATTTTTGCAATACAACTATACCAATACATAGGTGTGAAAATAGTATAACGTAGGTATACTTAACAAACTAAGGACTTCAGATTTCAGATCGGCGTCTTTCACATGAGACGATTGCAGCTTAGTATTTAATAGAAAAATTGATGGATGTCAGTATGACTATCAATCAATATTTAACAAGTGGATAAGACCTTTGCCTTTGATTCAGAGGACGTAGGTTTGTATCCAGTCAGGGGTATGCACCTTTAACTTATCAGTTACGTGTCTCAAACGGTTAAGGAAAAACATCGTGAGGAAACCTGCATACCTGAGAATTTTCTAAATTCTCTGCGTATGTCTGCCAATTTTGTTAGCATGGTGGACTTTAACCTGACACCTCTCATATTGAGAGGGGACTCGTGCTCAACAGTGAGCCGAATATGGGTTGTCAATGATGGGTCAGTATGATGTCCTACCATACGTATCACTTGCCAATTACTCTGTCAATCATCTGATAGGTTACCGACTAGCAAATTATTGTTTAATAACAATCAGACGATAGTTGATTAGTTTGCACACTTACCATCTAATAGACTGTTAATATAAGCTGTGTGTGCGCTAACAGTCGAAACGGACCTAAGTTTCAGCCGACAAAAAGCTTACGTTCTGTGAGGATCTTTATGCAGCTTTAATAAAAATCGTGTAAATTTTCGAATAGTAGCTTAGTGGAATTTTTGTATATTTACATTTCTATTTAAAATTTAATTATACTTAAAAGTTAAAACCTTGCTACAAAACAAACAATGGAAAAACTTATCCTTCAAACATTCTACAAGCACTCATATAGAAACTCATAAAAATTTTTGGTTGTAGGGCATCCCAAAGAATAAAACAATGTTATATGTATAGATAGTTATATTCATACCTACCTACGTTACGTACGTCATAATATACCTACGTTATTAGGTATTTATAAACCTAATTATATTAAACGAGTTCAATTTAAAATAATATTCCGATATATGTGACCACCTCAGCGACCTCTTTTCCCTAGGGTTTAAAAATTTTGTTTTTATTTTCATCTCCAAGTAAAAGTAATACAAAATGTAAATTAGATTTTTGTAGACCTTTTGCCGGTGCAAATAAACATTTCGAACGTCCTTAAAATACTCGATTCCTTCGTCATAAATTATTTATAGTCTACCAAATTTATTTTTAAGATCACATATTCGGTTGCTACGATTTTATTACGTTGATAGAGTTATATAAAAATAGGAACTATAAATAAACCTTGGTATACGTGGGTAGACAACAAAGGAGTCTATTCATCACCGAAATTAATATACAGATGCATTATTCATGTATGTCCTAAGACACATACCTACAACCAAGATGAGGAATTAGGTATGAGATGAAAATGATTATTAACTTTATCTAAGAAATTTCGTTGTACTTTCCAGTATTATCCTTACTAATATTGTGAATGCAAATGTGTGTTTGCTACGCTTTACCGCCTAAACCACTAAATCAATTTTAAAAATGGTATTCATCAATTGAAAGCTACATCATCAGCTAGCAACATAGATTGTAATATTTTATCCCCATTGGAACGGGAAATACACAATCAAAGTCACGACGTCTCTTATATTGTACTATAAAAAACAAAATAATATTACACAGTGTAATATAAATTAAAACCGACTTTATATAGATACTGAATCTCGTTACTAAAAATAAGTATCTACTTATTAGTTATCAATTTTAAATGTTAATGAATGCAATATTTGTACATTACATATAATTAAACTATCCACAGTATTATCTCCGTAGATTCCGGTTCTGTGTAAAAATAGAGATAATAAGCAGAATTTCCAGACTATGATCTATCTCTGTGCTAAATTTCATCCAAATCCGTTTACGTAGTTAGAGGGATGTCATTTATGGAAGTAGAAATGAAAGTGTACATTACGAGTACCTATAATAGGAGCCAGTTGTCCGAAAGTTATTGAGCTTTGCCAGAACCCTTGTCGTAAGGAAAACATTATGATGTACCTAACAATATTTGATGTGAAACAGAGCAGAAACCGGTTTTCCTGCATTTAATATGAAATAAAAGAAAGCTTCATTTAGTAAGAACATCTAATTAGTGCAGTCGTCGTTATCAACCCATATTCGGCTCACTGCTGATATTTAATGTCTTAAAATGCACACAACTGAAAAGTTGGACGTGCATGCCCCGGACCGAATTCGAACCTATGCCCTCCAGAATCGGAGGCAGAGATCATACCCATTAAACTATATTCACGGCTCTAGAACTTTTATATTTGGTATTTTTACAACAAGGTCTCTTGGATCATTAGAACGTATGTTGGGATGTCTAAAGAAAATACTCTATTTGACAGGTAGCAAGCTTTTGTATTTTTTACATTTATCTTCAAACTTCTAATCCAATTTGGTCAAGCGCGAGCTTATCTATAAATACTAATATTAAAATATATATATATAAAATATATATATATATAAAATCGACTGCAGCTGTGGTAGCTCTTATATTGGACAAACGAAGAGGCCCATAGCAACCCGTGTAACAGAACATATACGAGCGATAAAAAACAACGACCCGCAAAAGTCTGCGATAGCTGATCACATTCTACAACCGGGAACTAAACATTGGATTGAGATCCATAATCCACACATTATTTCCACGGACCGCCACTATATACCCCGAGTAGTTCGAGAAGCCATTGAAATTCGAAAATACAAAAATTTCAATCGGGAAGATGGCTTCAAACTAGCCAGCGAGTGGAACCCGGTGGTAGAATTGTGCAAACCAAGAGGGCGCCGCGACACGCATAATAACAAAAGCGATGTCGTGAGTGTGGTTTGCCTAAACAGCCAAAAACGCGAGGTCGTTGAAAAAAGAAAAAGAACAAGAAAGAGGGTAGATCGATTTTGCCCCTAACAGCTGACTTCACTTCTCATCTCGCAACTTCAGTCCCGTCGTGACCACGATCCATGCAACTGGGTCGAAATATCGACAATAAAAATCTCGTCGTTTTATCGTGGTATGTACCCGTTTAAATAACATTCATAATGAACAACCACGAAATAAGTTTAAAATCATTAATACTAATATTGTAAGTTGTTGGTAAGTAAGGTAAACTCTGGATCTTCTGAACCGATTTTGAAAATTCTTTTACCACTAGAAAGCCACGTCATTTGAGAGAGAGAGTGTCATATATTTATTTAATCTCTGTGATCCTACTGAAACAGGAACTACACGGGTGAAACTGTTGGGTATCGGCAAATTTCATATAAAAAGGAAATACTTGAACTTTATGAAGTAACGTATAGGTAAATAATAATATGTGATATAGTCAATAAACTGAATAAACACGGTTATATATTTTGACGTCACAACCAAATTAACTGTTGACAAAGTCACCTTTGTTCTCATCAGGACAATTTAATTACTGCTATAATACCATCTCATTGTAAGACTTCGTCCTCACTAAGGAATAAATCATATTGTAAAGTAAGCAGCTTAAACAGTAGCAGTGTTTTCATTATTTTGATTTAGGCTGCAGGTAATTTGTAAATAAAAAAAAACAAGTAATATACTGACTATACCTATCAGCATAACTTATTTATTTACCTAGTTATACTGCTATCTGCTGTTTGTATTTTTTTTTATGCTTGGTCAGTCAAGACCAAGCAGATGACTCGTTTGATGGTAAGTGAAAAACCATCGCCTATAAACAGAGCAGCACTTATCATGGCATGCAAGGAATCATCAACAACCCATATTCGGCTCATTGTTGAGGACGAGTCTCCTCGCAGAATAAGAGTGGTTAGGCTAATAGTCCACCACGCTACCCCAATGTGGATTGGCGCTGTCTTCAAATATCAAGAGAATTAAGAAAATTCTCAGGTAAACAGGTTTCCTCACGATGTTTTTCCTTCAAAAGTTTGGAGGTGCATGCGCCGGAATTCCGTCCTAAAAATTATGTCAAATAATAATTTACTACTTTTCATCATCATGATTTTCAACCCAAATTCGGCTCACTGCTGAGCTCAAGTTTTCTCTCAGAATGAGAGGGGTTAGGCCAATAGTCCCAATGCAGATTAGCAGACATGACACACGCAGAGAATTAAGATAATTCTCTGGTATGCAGGTTTTTCCTTCACCGTTTAAGACACGTGATATTTAATTATTAAAATGCACACAACTGAAAAGTTGGAGGTGCATGCCCCGGTCCGGATTCAGAACCCACACCCTCCGAAATCGGAGGCAGAGGTCATATTCACCGAGCTATCACGGCTAACACTACTACTTACTACTTTTCACTAATAATAAAATAAAATTTACATTAATAGTTAGTCGAAATTCATCATTTGTACCTGAGAAATTCCGTTTACTCGTGTACTCACCTGTACCGCTCAGAAAAGACGGCATAGTGCTCCGAGGTATTTTCTATAGTAACATCCTTCTAAGCGTTATTCACGTTGGTTAATTTCACAAGTAAATTTTTTTCAAGGGCTTGTATTCTATAAGACAGAAATAAATTGAAAACTACCCTCACAGACAATGCACATGTTGTAAACATAGCCTAATAGACTCATCTAATGGATACCCCGTGTTCCCAGACCGGTGTGGTGTTTACCAAACGCAATTATTGTCCGCGTCCATTTTGCAATATGAGATTTAAAGGCCAAATTAACTGAATTAGAAAGTGGAGGGCCGTACAAAGACCTCTGCCCCTCGATGCCGATCCAATGAACCGCACCGAAATACCTGCAATCGATAATTTAGAAGGGAGCGTATGTTGGTATTTGAATAAGCACTGATTCACACAGATCAGTCTGGCTTGTTTTGTAAATGAAATTTCATATTCGAAATGAAAAAAATAATATGATTTTCACGGACTCACGTCAAACTATGATTACTGAGCTTATCTTGTAACATAATTTATTGTATGGACTATTTTATGATATCTATAGTATAATATATATTATAAAACAAAGTTGACTTTATTGAAATATTAACAACTAGCTGACGTCGTGCGGTTTCACCCGCGTGGTTCCCGTTTCCGTATGAACACGGGGATAATATATAGCCTATATCCTTCCTAAATAAACAGGCTGATAATATATAACCTATAGCCTTCCTCAATAAACAGACTATTTAACACTGAATTTTTTTAATCGGACCAGTAGTTCCTGAGATTAGCGCATTCAAACAAACAAACTCTTTAGCTTTATAATATAGATAAAAAGTTTGAGCATCAACGTGTTGGCACCGCCTTCAAAGTGATCAGAAAGTAGCACATATGATATTATTTTTTGATTTTTAGATTATTTTGTAATTATGCATTCGATTGGATTTTTTTATGAAAAAGATTTAGATTTAATTTTTCTGTGTGTAGCATGTCCTAGCATAGTGAACGAAAGCGCCACAGTACGGTCAATTTTGTTATATTCATTTTAACACAAATTTAGTGGACCGATTTTCATGAAAATTAAATGGATCCAATCTGAAAGTCTCTTCCAAACAAAAAAAAAATCTAAATTGGTTAAGAAATGACGACGTTATGAGGTAACAAACAAAATTAAAAAAAAAACATATGCGTGCTCCTTTTTTTGAAGTCGGTTAAAATAGGCTTTGTTTCATGGAGACGGAGTGTAGAGGACGGAGGGATATCAGTCAGTCCTCACATGTGCCTGTCAAACTTCACTGACGAGACTCTGGCGAACGACAAACTAAACCATTAAAATTACTATAATCTGGCAATGTAAATAATTCGTTGATGACACTCCCATGATATGCAGGCGACGGGGGGACTGCGCGGGTGCGAAATCGTGCGTGCAAGGAAGTGAGGTGCATCAGTCGTGGGTTTTTCATTCATCGCTACACACCTTCCGGCCCGCGCGGACCATCGGGAGTGTTATGAACGAAGTTTCCAAGATATATAGCATGGTATTTTTTATGTACAATTTATAATTAAGATTCCTTGACCACTGCCTCCGATTCCAGAGGGTGTGGGTTCGAATCCGGTCAGGGGCATGCACCTCCAACTTTCCAGTTGTGTGCAATTTAAGAAATTAAATATCACTTCTCAAATGGTGAAGGAAAAACTTCGTGAAGAAACTCGCATACCAGAGAATTTTCGTAATTCTCTGCGTGTGTGAAGTCTGCCAATCCGCATTGGGCCAGCGTGGTGGACTACTGGCCTATCCCCTTTCATCCTGAGAGGAGACTCGAGCTCAGCAGTGAGCCGAATATAGGTTGATAATGACTATATACTTCATAACTTCAAAATGACTATGTAATTCATAACTTCAAAATCGTTTTATGACTGACTTTTTTTAGTATCTATCTAATCCAGCATTAGAATTATTATCTATTATTAGTGATTAGTGACGAAATTGCATAAATGAACACGTTAGATCAGATTATAATGACAACATCAGTAGTTGTCAGCCCAAATATTATATCTTCAATTTTCTTATTGTATTATTACGTTAAGGGAAGTATAATAATAAACTACGATGGGGGAAATCTGACAATGGTGAATCAGGCCAATGCTAGCAATTTATAATTTCCTCGGTCAGTTAGGCCAGGGGTGTCACAATAGTGTCCTCCGCAGACGCGGGCCGGGTTTAAACAAGGGTTTTTGTTCCAATTATAGTGAGGTTAGTGATTATTTCCGCTAATGTCCACTACTAACTGGGAATATCAATGGAAGTTAATGTCATGGAGCAGCTTTCACTGGTATTTTTATTGAATCTCATTTACTTTGTACAACTTTACTGTATCTTATTTACTCTTTGTACAAATTTACTGTATCTTATTTTAAATTTGTACAACTTTACTGTATCTATTATTAATTGATACTAGATCTTGATTATTATCACTTGATGTCCTCATTCATATCAAGCGGGTTGCAGGAAGCCACTGGATGTTGGCGGCTCGAGGTCGTGGTGTTTAAAAGTCCATGCAAGAGTCTTATGTCCAGCTTTTGACTTTAATTTTTATTTTATTTTTTATTTTTTACAAGTTAGCCCCTGTTTACAATCTCACCTGATGGTAAGTGATGATGCAGTCTAAGATAGAAGCGGGCTAACTTGTTAGGACCTTTTCGGTTTCTACACGACATCGTACCGGAACGGAAAGCAAATTGCTTGGCGGTACGTCTTTGTCGGTAGGGTCTAGGCCGAAGCCTCCCACTAGCCAGACCTGGACCAATTAAGAAAATCTCAATCGATCCAGCCGGGAATCGAACCCAGGACCTCCGTTTTGTAAATCCACTGCGCATACCACTGCGCCACGGAGGCCGTCAAATGACAATGTCAATGAATGTTAATGATGCATAAAAATGATAATAATTTTGATATATCTACGTACATTACAATAGTGTTCAAATAATTTTACTTCATCACTTACGGCTTTTTTTATTTCAATATTCGCAGAAAAAACGGGATCAACGCTGTTAAAACCTCGAAGCAAAGCTGGTAAAAAATAAATAAACTTCTAAAATATATTTCAGTTTCAAAATAAACTTGAATCGAACTTTCAAATTAACTTATTTATCTTTTACGTTAAAAAATCCAAACGTTCCACTTGACTTTTAAAAGTTGCATTAATCATTAAACCATCACAGTCTGAAAAGTTTTAATACTAATTCAATTCGCAACTCCGAGACGGGCCCTAAACATTAATCAACGTTTAGAAACGGAAAACTCGTGTTCTTCGTAAATGCGACCAATCAGTGCTTTCATTTCTAACAATGGGTACAAAATTCGAAATAAAATATAATGAAAACTATAGAGCAGCTCGTTTGGTCGTAGGATACACTGGACTCCATGGGTCATCAGTCTTTTCTACTGTTGACAATTAGTTACTTGGTTTTATTTATTTATAGCTTACATAGTGGGTACACTTACATAAAAAATTAGTTTGTCTAATGCTAACATGCTTAAATATTTAGCAAGATTTTTGTACAAGGTGTTCACTTTAGCTCTTCATCGATATTATTAAATAACTAGCGGACGCCCGCGATATCTTCATATATCCCTCTGGAACCATTAATTTTTCCGGGATAAAAAGTAGCCTATGTGTTAATCCATGCTATAATATATCTCTATACCAAATTTCAGCTAATTCGGTTAAGAAGTCGAGGCGTGAAAGAGTAACAAACATTCATATCATTCAAATCATCAGTTTTCGCAAATCTCGGGAAACCATGGATTTTTTCGGGATAAAAAGTAGCCTATATGTTAATCCAGAGCAAAATCCATTTCCACTTAAGCCAAATCGCTTTAATAGTAGCGGCGTTAAAGAGTAACAAACATCCAAACATACATCCAAACATCCATACAACCTTGCGCGTTTATAATATTAGTAGGATTGGAATATGGCTCCGATAGTCGTTTCAGTATATAAGACATAGCAAAAAGCTTTGACAAAAGGTTTCTCTTGGCAGTTGTATCAAGACTCAGATATCGTAGGCAGTAATCCTTAATACTTAATAGTAATGGTGTGATGTCTTATAGAAGAAGGACATAAGTGCATTTATACAGCGCTCGTAAGTATATCGTTTTGAAGAACTGAGTATTGAAATATTACCCAGACCGTATATATTATGCTATAGAGTTATAGACAGTATATTATCATCAATATTCATTTATTTCAATTAGGCTTAGTTTACAAGCACCTTCAAAACGTCAGGTATTAATTTTAAGATTAATTATTATTATTAATGGTGATAATAATTAGTCGAAAACTTAAAATTACAATTACGAGGGTTCCAAAGCGCATTGGCCCACAAAAAGTCAGCCAGGTATTTTCTTTTTTAGATATCACTATTTAACCAATAGGTATATAAGCAGCTAGTCATGTAATACATTCCATCTACAAGATATTTTGTCGTTTAAGTAGTCACTATCACTATAATACTAACACTATAACACGTTTTATTTGTTTAATAAAAACTTTGAACTTAATTAAGCCCGTGGTTTCATGAGGTACTTTATTATAAAACCGTTCGCAATTACCCTTGCTATTTTTTTGTAACCTAGTGTAGTGTGCAAAAATTTTATTATTGTAAACTGAGCCTACTTGAAATAAATGATTTTTGATTTTGATTTTTGATTTTATTTAAATTTCAAAATTCAAATTTTTTTCTTTCAAGTAGGCTCATTTTACAAGCACTATTGAAATGTCAGTTGACTATTTGTAAAGATTCTACCATTCTGACATTAATATTATAACAATTCACACCTTCATAAAAATAATATTGTTGCACACTACACTAGGTTACAAAAAAATAGTAGTTTTGTAGCCTAGTGTAGTGTGCAACAATATTATTATTATTTCAAAATTCAAAATTTATTTATTTCAAGTAGGCTCATTTTACAAGCACTTTTGAAATGTCAGTTGACTATTTGTAAAGATTCTACCATTCTGACATTTATATTATAACAATTCACACCTTTTTCTAAAATTGCTTACGTTTTTATCTACATACACTAGATTCTCAAATGTATACTGACTGGTAGGAAGGATATGGTTGCTAGTGTTTCGGGGTACAAAAGACTTCTGGATCTACCGTCATGCTTATTTTTGCCGACATTGCAGGTTCTAATTTGAAGCCTAAACTGCTATTATAAGTTTTTATAGCTTATTGGTTGGTTGCGTAATTGTTTGTAAAAGGGGTAAGGTAGACTTTTTATTGTATTAGACTTGCAAAAGAAAATCGTAGACTTACTCCGAAGTTTAGCTGCTGAATGTAATGAGACCCTTATTGATGGAAATAGTAAAAATAAGATACATCGAAATATTTACATTGTGGTAAAGATTGCTTGGCAAATAAGAAACTAACTGCTTCATGTTGATTAATATTTCTTTAGTTACTTAACTTAATATTGAGTATATTTTATAATGTACTAGCACAACATATGAGTACTTACAACTATTTTTAATTTACCAAGGGAAAGTGAATGAAAAATCCGTTTGGTACTTTCGGAGATGTTTTTTCGCTTAAGACAAAGTAAATACTTACTGTGATTAATAATACTTTTTTATAATGTTTAATTTTATAGTAGTTCTGGAGATTAATCAATAAAGAGTGACAAAGATTTTTGTTTGTTCTCTTTCGTAATAATTATCAATACTAATGTTTTAAAACAAATGTAAGTATGTCTGTCTGTCTGTTATCCGTTCACGGCTAAGTCACTAAATTGATTTAGATGAATTTTAGTATAGTGATAATTGGGAACGTGGTTCATGCAGCAGAACATTGGCTTCTTTTCAGCCTGGAAAAATCTATAGTTCCTGCGTGATTTATAAAAAAATAAATTCACGCGAACGGAGTCGCGAGCATCCGCTAGCATTTAATATATAAGTATTCAGTGTCTGCCGTTTTGTTATATGTTAAGATAAACGTATATCATGTCTATAACTCACTAACTAAATAACTATTATGCGATATACATTGCATCGAACAGCGTCACGCTTCGTTAGAGTTAGAGAGGAGCCAAACCACTAGTAGTACAAGAGACAACCAAACAATTTCTAACCCATAGTGGTACACTAACCTACCCAAGATTACGGATAGATAGCTATCCTCGATTATCAGTAACAGTCAAACTATTTTTACAATACTTTCATACTGTTACTATCGCGTTGACGTAAACGCGAATATATATGGAATGGAAACAGTTGTGCAGTAGTGCCACTAGATGGCACTGTTTCAATTCCTTAGAAATTCGCGTCTAGGTTAACGCGATAGTATCAGTATCAAACTGCTACCAGGTCCTCCTTACGCACTTACCTCTCTGACACTGTTTTTTAGTTGTAAATTGAAAAATTTGGTTTTTAATTGTATAGCTTCAATCAATTTGGCAAATATTTTATTTTTAATTAGCTTAGGTAGTCCGGTCTTGGTTTCGGGCCTTGAGTCGGGCTGCAAAATTCTTAGATTTATGCAAGTGGATAGTCTTTACTGCCATGTTTGGAGAATGCATGGAGATGACGTCAATCGGGCATCGGTCCCGTTCATAATATTAAACAGACCATTGTGATTGTTAGAGAGTCAAAGTCAAAATAAAGTTTATTAGCTATATTAAATCTCGTCTCTTTTAAGAAGAAAGGTCTTGAAGTGGACCATTAAAATTAGGCTTATAATTATAATGATGACTTGTGATTGTGATGTCCAATTTTATCAGAAAAATTAACGTATTCAGACAATTATGCCCTTACACCCGCATAGCACGTTTTATCTCAGTACCTGCATACTACACAGGTACGTTATTCAGAGCGACTGTTCTGTATTTATATTAGTAATAATATTTAATTTGTTATAATGTTAATTTAAATAAATAATATTTAATTAAATTAAAATTACACTAATTTAATTGTCTTACTAGTATAGGTATCCGTATTATCTATACATACTCGTATGTTCTGCTACTTTCTATTAGGCTCCTGGTGCACTGAAGCCTTGTAGATTGAGCAGTCCAGACACTCGGCCAACGTGGTGAGAATCTCGTTGTTCGAGGCTAGCAAACGGTACCTACCAGAAATTTACGATTCGCGATCGGATGATCGCGAAGAAATCCGGTACTCTGGACATTACGAACATGCCCGACCGGCAACTTCGTCAAGATACGATATGCATCATTGTATTGTACCCTGATGTTGTTGATTGCGCGTCTGGTGTACTTGGTCCAAAGTTGACATGAGTAGAAGCATAGACAGTATGCTTTAAACAATGTCACTTTGACCTGTTCGCTTTACTTTGCAAACCGACGTGCGAGCATGTTGCATCTGATATTCCGCTACACTCCTACGAAGACGCAAATAAAGACGCTATTAGCTAAGTCAAAATTCCTTGCAACCGTCTCTTACACTATAATTCGTACACTGATTAGATTCCGCGCACATCGTAAATCCTACGCGGTGATGTGATTTACGCTAATTTCATTTCGCGCCAGTCTAAACGCGCCTTAATCACGCTTAAAGACGTGATCCGCGGCGTTATAAATTATACTCCTCTGAACGGTTGCAGGGACATGTAATTTGCCAGCTTTATTAGTAAAACCTTGATTTAATCAATACATATAAACAAAATTGAAGTGTCTGTGTTTTCTCAAGTGCGTATAATTATTTTCATGACACTAAAAAACTTCTTTAAAATTGTCTTCTGTCTAATATTTTCAACAGCTGGACTGATTGAAACGGGTCATTTAATGGTAGATAAAGGAGGTCATTGAGCAACATATAGACTACTTTTATACTGGAAAAATCCATGGTTCCCGCAGGACTTATGAAAAACTAAATTTCTCGCTATCAAAGTTGCGGGCGTCCGCTAGTATATACATTAAATTGTAGTGTATATCGGTGATGTAGCGTGTGTGATCGCAGTTAAGATCAGAGGGCTTAGTGGCAGTTTGAAACTGTTACTATCGCGTTAACGTAAACGTGATAGTAACAGTATGAAAATATCTAAAACTCACACTAGGCACACAGGTCTTCTAGCTATGTTACATATCGATTCTCTTTCACTTTCTATAATCACCAACGCTTCTATAAGAGAACTAGCGGACCCGGTCAAGCTTCGCTTTGACTTATATGCACTTCTTCCCTATCCCTACCCTGCCCTCGTCCAAACTTTACCCTACCCCTACCCCTGCTCTACCCCTACTTCTACCTGCCCCTACCCTACCTCTACCTCCTAGGATTTAGGGGTTTGATAAATAGATGTTGGCTGATTCTCAGACCTACTGAATACGCATATAAAATTTCATAAGAATCTTCCGAAAGGGCTTGAGAACAAACATTGTGACTCGAGAACTTGACAAATAAGATTACATTCGTTACGTGATCAAGTTATCATGTTATTTCCATATTTTTCTTTTTATAATTTCCGAAGTGTAAGAAAGAAAACTCCGATTAGTACATAAAAAGGTATTTTCTCTAAGCTATGTAGTATAACGTATAGAAGTATTATAATATAAATCGTGTTGCCAATGCCTTTGAAACCAGAACGCCAAGACTGTTCGTCGTCGAATGCATTTTGTATGAGCTCGCGAGCGCTTTAGATTACCTTCCTTTAATTACTTCCCGAGTAAATACAGCAAAGCGACGCGTGTGTAATCAGGATAAGTAATTAGGTAGTGTGTGGCGGGTACACTCAAAGGGTGCTTAGGGTACTGTCGTATTATGTACTATATTAAAGCAAAGGCTTCGGCCGTGGCTAGTTACCACCCTACCGGCAAAGACGTATCGCCGCAACGAAAGCAATGGAAGAAGGAAAGTTAGAAAGAAAATTTATATGGAAAATAATTTAAAAAAAATTAAAAAACAATGCAATTTTGCGTACCAAGTAGTTTGATGTAATCCCAAAAGAGTTTTCAATCGGCGTTTGGACGTATGCTGTATTATGTATGTATGTCTGTTTTTCCATTTTCACTATCACATTTTTTATAATAAAATTTGTCCTATTATTTTAAATTTTACTAATTCTCCTCCAACTAATCGGAAAAGCCTGTGTTAGGATTGGGTACGACGGAATAGTCCTATACCTCTACATTTAGTTCATACCTCTCTGTAATTAGTCTTTTACATGAAATGGTAACACCACGAGATTTACATCTATTCTTAGTTTTTTTTGCATTCTATGCATCTAATAAAAATACTCTAAAACATCAAAAATATTTTTCCGAGTCGAAAGTTTATACTTGTTTTCAAGATAAGATATTTATTATACACTTTTATGAATATAATACACACGATCCAAAACTGATCGTTTTGGAACGCGGCACGATCGAAAACTGATCGTTTTGGATCGTGTCGCGTTGCAAGAACCAGCTCATGACTAAGGGCTCCGTATGGGTTCGAAACTAGTCGGGCATACTCCGACCTAATAACGTGAGTTTTAGTCGTGTTTCATAATCAATTAATATGAATAACACTCACGATAGTTTAAATTCTTAAAAACACTTTTATGAAAATAAAAGGCTTAGAAATATGTTGAAGGAAATCAAAATACAAAATATCGCTTTGATATAGTATTACAAAGCTTAGCATTGGCTTTCTGACAGCAACATTATATCACTTAGCTATATAGTAAGCAAATCAGAGCACAAGTCAGCGGCACATGTTAAGAAAGTTTGTTAATATTTAATGAATTTGTCGAGAATGGCGTTGATTTGTTACTTTATGTTTTAACGTTTAATTTCCACCCTCAAACCGGCAACCGCTAATTCAATCATTTGACAAGCGAACATAATTGTGTGGCTTATGTAGACGTAAGGTAAAGTGTTTTAGAAATTAATGATCAAAATTCGCGATTTCATTTGCGTGGTATCGGGTTTTTTTGGGGTTATCCGTTTTTCTTCGTGAGATCTAAATGAAACGTCTAATTGGCGAAGAAAGCAAATATATATGCAAATGTATGCTTTCTTCAGAGCCGTGATAGCCCAGTGGATATGACCTCTCCCTCCGATTCAGAGGGTGTTGGTTCGATTCCAGTCCGGGGTATGCACCTCCAACTTTGTGTACATTTTAAGAAATTAAATATCACGTGTCTCAAACGGTGAAGGAAAACATCGTGAGGAAATCTGCATATCAAAGAATTTTCTAAATTCTCTGCGTGTGTGAAGTCTGCGAATCCGCATTGGGCCAGCGTGGTGAACTATTGGCCTAACCCCTTTTATTCTGAGAGAAGACTCGAGCTCAGCAGTGAGCTGAATATGGGTAGATAACGACGATGCTTTCTTCACCAAGACAAAGGTTTTTCTTCGCCAATTTATACATTTACTAACGTGGCTTATACGTTTATCAATATCATGGCTTTCTACCGCTGCGGTAAACGAATCTTCAAAATCGGTTCAGGAGATCCATACATTTCCCCCTACAACACCACAAACTTTGCCTCTTTATAATATTAGTATAGATTGGTTAGGGAAGCATAAGTGTATATTAAAATTGGTGAAGATCTCCTCCTTAATGCACAACTAACCTCTAAACGTCTCCTTGGCTTAGTGCTTAAATTATGCTGTTTCGAATTATGAGGTCCTAATTTCGAGTCCTTTGTCGGGCTTTGAAATATGGAGCTATTCTTTCTTCCAAGAAATTTCAAGTAGCAGCCCAGATTTAAGAGGCAAGAATAATTATCGACTGCCAATCCACACAAGAGTAATGTGATGGGCCTAAACTCCAAATCTTTACTCCCTTTTGCAAATCACAGCATTACCAACTGCGTGAGAGATCTTTATGTTACTTTGCCATATATAAAAACAACAACAAACTTTTGATGTCATAGAATTTATAACTAAGTAAAACGGTCAAACGTCAATAAATTAACTCAACGTACCCTCTCATAACTGTAAGGGCTGATATTCAAGGTCAGGCCATACAGTAACTCTACAACAGAGCGCGCCCTCTCGCAATATATTTAAAATACGATATAATATGATTATCAAGCTGTCCCCCTAACACAGACAAAATCGATAGCGTCTGCATAAGCGTATAGGGTAAAACTTTAGAGAAATGCGGAACTCTGTTTTACAAAGTGTTACGAGTTTATTGTTCTCGTACGAGTATGTATCGGTGTGTTTGTTTGTCGCTTCGTACTTTCAAAGCCGATGGATCGATTTGAATGCGTCTTTTTGACGTGACAAAGTCTTATAATTCGATGGAGCCTGCACACTCGAAAAAAGATGACGTCATGCGTTGTTCCCTCGCTCTAGGGTTGCAAACTTTTTTTGCAAGAAATAAAAAATATCTCGCTAGAGGGTTGCCAACTTTTTTACAAGAAATTTATTTATTTATTTATTTATTAAGGAAAATCAACCGCTAATACATTAAATTCATGCTTACAATTAATTACATTGATAAATTAGGTTAATGCTTAGCTATTAAAAGATTTTCACAACTTTCACAATTTTAGATATTATGTACACTTCTTAGTTATAGATATCCATTAATTCATAGGTACAACAAACTCTAAGATATCAAGTATATACTATACATAGAGAAAACAATTATAATCTAATTCACAAAAGTAATAAGTAATTTAATTAATAGGTAAATTATTTCATTTATAGGTACAATATATTACAAGTTTGGCACGAGAAGTCCAGATACTATTTTAAGTAAAATTATAATTAAAATTAAGAATAATTAAATTTAAACAATGTCAGATAAATAATATGATTAAAAGATAAAAATGATAAAAATGTCAAATGGTACAATTAAGGTTGCAAATAGAACAAAAAAAAATACAATTGGTACGAATGAAAGAAATTAAGAATTAAATAATAAAAATGTTAAAAAAAAATACGATCAATAGTTAAAAATATAATCTAATTCACAAAAGTAATAAGTAATTTAATTAATAGATAAATAATTTAATTTATAGGTACAATATGTTACAAGTTTGGCACGAGAAGTCCAGATACTATTTTAAGTAAAATTATAATTAAAATTAAGAATAATTAAATTTAAAAAATGTCAGATAAATAATATGATTAAAAGATAAAAATGATAAAAATAAAGTATATTCTGGTCTAGGATTTAAAGATTAGATTAGATTAAGATTCTGGTAAGATTATTAAACAGTATTTTAGAAAAACCGACAGTATTTTAATTATTTATTGTTTTAAATACGTTAATTAAATTTTCTTTTGAAAAATGCAACCATTCCATCAGTATTTTCTGACGTTGTCACGTTCAACTATCGTCAGTAAACCGTCTTTACAGACCACTGATATTTTTTAATAGAAAGTTGATTTTCATCAAAATATGATTTTAGTTTGTTGAATAAACTACTTGAGACCATATAGTGCCAATTTTCAGCTGAGATCTTGGAACACAGTGTTGCCAAAGAAATGCGTAGCATTGCGTGAACTCATTTATTTTGTTTAGTTAAGCATTTTTTTTGAACCCAGTGCTGTACTCGTAGCTCCCTCAGGATCAATAGTTGTGAGCGTTCATAAAAAAGCAACTGTCCTAAACAACTCCTACTAATACTAACTAACTCCTTTTAATCCAATATGAAATTGTCTGACACACACATCTTTTACTTGATTACTGGACTAATTGATCGCTACAATAAAAGACAATATTAAAAAGAAAACTCAAGTACCCATATGGTAAATGTCAGAATTCTTGTATAATATATGTGATGTCCACTACTTTGTAGGGAACAGGGCTTTAATATAAACAATCAGTAAGCAGTTACTGTGCACGCATTGACGGTGACCACCGCACGCCACCGCTGACAGATGCGAAGTGTACGGGCGGGAGTGGGGAGCTGACGTCAATACGTACACTTTTATTAGAACAGTACATCACAATATACATAGTTAGAGCCGTGATAGCCCAGTGGATATGACCTCTGCCTCCGATTCCGAAGAGTATGGGTTGAAAACGATCGAGAGCATGCACCTCCAACTTTTCAGTTGTGTGCATTTTAAGGAATTAAATATCACGTGTCTTAAACGGTGAAGGAAAAACATCGTGAGGAAACCTCCATTCCAGAGAAATTTCTCAATTCTCTGCGTCTGCCAGTTTGGGCCAGCGTTGTGGACTATTGGCCTAAACCCTCTCATTCTGCAGCTTGAGCTCAGCAGTGAGCCGAATATGGGTTGATAATGATGGTGAAATAATACATATTACTCAAAAAACTTAGGATGTTTTGACGGCCTTCGCGGCGCAGTGGTATGCGCGGTGGATATACAAGACGGAGGTCCTGGGTTCGATCCCCGGCTGGGCAGATTGAGATTTTCTTAATTTGTCCAGGTCTGGCTGGTGAGAGGCTTCGGCCGTGGCTAGTTACCACCCTACCGGCAAAGACGTACCGCCAAGCGATTTAGCGTTCCGGTACGATGCCGTGTAGAAACCGAAAGGGGTGTGGATTTTCATCCTCCTCCAAACAAGTTAGCCCGCTTCCATCTTAGACTGCATCATCACTTACCATCAGGTGAGATTATAGTCAAGAGCTAACTTGTAAAAAAATAATGTGCGTATTCTGAAGATTTTGCCCATACGCTCGCATCGCCAGTTTTATCTCAGTACCTGTATAGCGCGGTATTTACAGCGATTGTTCTGTATTTATGCGCCGCGTCTCTCGCACAACGACGTCGTACTCACGCGGTATTAAATTATTCCTTATTAGTGTTTACATTATTCTTTAAAGTATGTGCTATGTTTTTAATCCTCGATGTAATAAAAGAGGGGTGGTAAAAAGTGCCTCATTGTAAGTTAGCGGCATAAAACACTAGCTTCTAAAGCTAATTAAGTCTCCATTGTCGAGTATCACGACTAGCGTCGGTCTCAATGTCCTAGATTCTATTCACGCTCGCTGGTCTTGCCGACTCGTAGAATTTCTTGAAAAGTTGGAGGTGCATGTCCCGGACCGGATTCGAACCCACACCCTCCGGAATTGGAGGCACAGGTCGTATTCACTGAGCTATCATGACTCTTAGTATAGTTTAGTTAGACAGAAATGGTGAAATGTGGTTCATGTTTATAAGACATAGCTAATGTATGATCGGACCAAATAATATTGTTTCGATCTTGTAATCTTTTTCGAAAAAGAATATGAACTATACTACTTTGACTTAGATACTAAAAGTTAAATTTTATTCGGTAAAGTAATTATATATTCCAGCTAAAAGAAAACCTTATCCTGAACCTTAAAAATCGGTGGGAATCAACCTAACAAATTTATACCTTGAGTTTGGATTGTTAACCGAAAAGCTACATTGACTTCAATAGTGCCTGAAGTATTTGTATCAGACGATATCTTCAGTTAAAATCTTATAACAAAGGTGCTTAATAGGTATTATTATCTGTTTCCAAATAGACAATAAAGACGTATCCATTATGCGAAATTGGTACTCCGATGCGTGGCCATAACGCATCGTTCCTGTAATGTTGTAAGACAGGTATAAGCCATTAGGGAATAATAAAATATCCTTATCGGGCCATTAGATGCTCATAAAATAACAGTTAGTCATATAGTAGCGTGATAGATGTTAATATCAGTGTTTTTCCGACGAGATTGCCCTTGCGTTATTTGTTCAGCACGCCATATCGCATATATTTCACAAGTTATCAACACTCTCAACGGTCTACTATCGTATAAAAGATAGTTTATCGTATAACTTTGTGCAATTTTAAAATATATCCTTGTATAGTTTGCCTAAATAATGCTTAATTTTTAAATCATTTAACGAGGTAATATTTGTGAAGAGTAGAAAGAATACAGATCATTGGTGGATTTACCAGTGGAATAAGTAAACTAGAGCCTAGGGCTCTCTTCTACAGAAATAAAGAAAATATAACGAAAATTTTAATATTGTAGTCCTGTACGCCCTGTACAGTCATACTAAAATATTAAAACTTGCAATTTTATTAACACAATTTAAGGTAACTGTATTAATTCGATACCTACCGAGTGTTAGAGTTTAGTAGGGGCTGCAAAAATTCAACTTACTGGCGGCAAACTTGTAAATCCGCCACTGATACAGATAAAACCATCACCAAAAGTGAGTTTCTATGGGTTTAGACAACAAAGTCTACAAAGAAGTATTAGGATATTTTGAGATAAATAATATTTTCACTACTCTTGCTCAAAAACACTGTCATATTACCACTCCACAGCGGGGCTAAACAAGCATATTAGCCTCTAGGGGCTAAAGTAATTTTGTTTTTTTAATTCTTGTCTGTTACGAGTACTACTATAAAACGGAGGAGGTTTTATTCGAAAATTGAATCATTATAGGTAAGGCTCTGATTGTTTTGAAAAATAAATAAAAAACTTTAAATTGGAAATAAATGCAGCGTTCTTGTCTGTGGAATGCGTTAATTTTTTTATATAATTTTTATTGAAGACATGGGACATCCTTTACGGTGTATACCTTTGCCTTTTTCTCATGTGAAAAAAATAAAATTAAAAAGCGAGAATTTAAAAAACAAATAATACATACTTGATTTATTTCAGAAAATAATTGTAAATTTGTGACTGTAACTTTCATATATTTCAACATTAATTGTTATTAGTGTCTTCATCTACTGAGAATGGTGATCCTATTTGGAGATGGATGAAATTTTCAATCTGTTACCATCAAAGTCCAGACGCATTTACTTAAATACTTACCTACGAAAAATTTAATAAGTGAAGAAAACAACAACAAATGGATTCACTTACGAAAGGAGTTTTTAAAAACTATTATCTCCCACGTTTACCTCATTACCTCATATACTCGTTATTCAGTAGTCGGGAATTATGTTACCGGGTAAAAGCATCTCCCATAATATCCAAAATTGTAGACTTTGTACATTTAATTTTCAATGAAATAAATCATTGAATATTGAACTAAACTATTTTATTTTCTCGCAATCGTAGTGAAAAGCAGAGTGTAACACGTGGGGCTAAACCCATTATATACTCGGTTTCTATTTAGGCGGCCCTCGACTTACGTCTCAGGCCCTAAAAATACCTCGTATATAATGGGTCTTTTTAGCCCCTTGTATAACAATCTACTATTAAAAAAGATAATAATAGGTATTTTGATTATCTGAATAGACTAATTCTGTTTGCATATTTCAAAAAATAATGTAATTCTGGTAATTCCTTCAAAAACTAATAATTTAAAACGACTAGATTAACAACCTTCAAAATAACAAACAATTTTATCCGTATATATTTACCTTACTAAAACATGAATTTTTTCTTCCTAAGTGACTTTTTCGTATGTATAAGAGTCTATGCATAAAAGTGAGAAGTAAGTCAAGCCTTATCCAAAAATATCATTTTTCTTCCTAAAGTGTCGGATTTAAGCGAAATAAGCAACATCCATCACCGTGTCACCTGATTTCTAATGTAAAATGGTCCCCTCCGACTCACGCCAGTCAAATTCCAACGAAATCACCCGCGAAATGTAAGGAAAACATACATCATGTGCACAATGCACTATAATAGACTTGCGATAGCAAACTCAATATGGAAATTTTATCCGAGTTTCTTGGCTTCCCGTCTGGAATAATGTTTACCTGCTTCATAACATACAATGCATAATATTACTGTTACCGTTGTGTAGGAATTTTGAAAAATTAAAATTTGTTCTACACGAGTTAGAATCCAAGGTAAAAATGCATGATAAGATTCGCAAATACCTAATTCTGTTTTTACATGCAATAAACTCAATTCAATTCAAATAATAGGATAAAGGTAAAAATAAAAAAAAAATGGGTAAAGGTAAGAAAATGATAAGCCTCTAAACGGACCACAATACCAAGTTATTAGAAAACTAGTAGACGCCGTGCGGTTTCACGTTCCCGTAGGAATACGGAAGTAAAAATGTCGAACAAAGGTTACGACTCACAATATTTGTCAGGACAACTTAAATAACAAATGAAATTGTAACCAAAACAAAGAGCGCCTTAAATCGCAAGTTGTGCCCTACCGATCGCTACCCCTCTCTAACTCCCCACTCTTTACGGAAACAAGTGGCGCCACCTTTTGTCGACACGAGCCAACATGAGATCGAGCGACGTCATATCCATCTCAGACTACTATTTCCTACAGTATAGATAATTAATAAAAAATGCTGAATAGACTACTTGCCTCTTTTGTAAACAGTGTTTAAACTGAATTATGGAAGTATTATAAGCTATATTTTATTTTGTCCCGTTTTAATTAACCAGTAAAAAATTTAATATAAATGAATAAATATCTACGTAAAATTTTTGCCGCCGAAACACAACACATTAGCAAGTGACATCATTCATAGACATAACAGCGTGATTGGCGTTTGCAGTGATATCATATATCACGTCATCGCAAGCGCCAATCAAAAACCGATGCCTTGTAGCACATGCCTTGCGTCACAGATTATGATTGGCGTTTGCGATGACGTGATAAAAATACAATTTTGTTTTATATCTTATTACGATTACGAGATTATTTTAAGAAATAAAAATGTGATTAGAGTAAACTGCCTCTATGCAAAAAATCTTTTTAGTTTTATACAGCAGGCGAGCTGTATATTACAGCTGGATATATGAATTTCCAAATTCCGGTATTCCTTTAACCGCATAGCCTAACTTATTGACGATATAACTTAGCTACCATAGTTAACAAAAACATCATCTGTTCCTTAAGGAATAAAATATTAGAAAGGACATTTTAAACAGAGCAAAATATAAAACGTTTTTTTCTCCAATATGCTTAAAGCTCACTCCAATATCCATTATGACTTATTATGACTCAATACCATGAATGAGAGGGGTTCGCTCACATACAAACTGCGGTGTTTGAGCCCGTTCAACCACGTAATACTTCATCTAAAAGCCTTGCGGTCTACATGATGTTATCACTAAGCTTTCATAAAAATAAAACACCTCTTTCATCTACATTTGAATGTTCGTTGAATTTAATTTTAATCAACAGTTTTAAAGTAATCTCGGATATTTGCTACCTCACATTCGGAATATTAAACTCTACCGAACGGTTTGCTATTTAATGTTTTTTTGGATGATTTGCTATGAATTATTTTATTGTAACATTCGTTTTATGTGTATGTGTAACTTACAGTAAAACGTACCTACTTGTCTGGTCGTCCAAAAATCAGCGAACCTTCGTCTCGAATTTATGTTCTTGGGTCATACTATCCAATTCAAACAAAATCCAAAAATTCTTTAGTTATCATTTTCTGAGTAAAAGGAATTAGTAAACAAAGTGTTATAGCCCTTGGGCAATGATATCAAATACTGTTAGATGTATTACTAGCGCATGAAAAATGGGCGCTTAAAAGAGGAAATTTGTAGTCAACTCAATGTTAGTTGTGGTCAACAATGAACGTTATTTAAACAAATAATACCTAAATTTCGTCTACACTGTCAAGTTGTGTGAGTTCGGGAAGTATAAAAATTATATATCTGCTCATTGGCTCAGTGTTGAGCTCGAGTCTCCTCCACCATCCACTGGGCTATCACAGCACATATCCACTGGGCTATCGCGGCCTATGGTTTATTTACATCACCTCGAGTCAGACCTGGACCAATTAAGAAAAAAAAGGCTCAGTCGGTGATCGAACCCAGGACCTCCGTCTTGTAAATCCACTGCGCACACCACTGCGCCACAGAGGCCGTCGTAACTACAGCTAACTTATTCTACCAGAACATCACTCAACATATCCAAGAAATGAATGCTTTGCGGTACAACAAAGATGTTATCATATGTATTCGGTAGAAAATATTTCTCTTTTATTTGTACTTGATGTATTCAGAACGAACTATTCATGTTTATATCGTTGAGTACAAAATACGGCGCTAGGGATTCACGGTGTGATTTCTCTTTCATTTTTTTTTTCAACATATTTTTTTTGATAGTAAGTTCAATCTACTTAGCGTTGAAATAAAACTTTCAGAAGACTTGCATAAACGAAATAAATGAAAATATTACACTTTACAAATAAAATACTAGAGTTTATAATATTTCTATTATTTTTTCATTTGGGGTCTTATGATGTAGAAAGATGAAAAAGATGTAGGTAACAAAATACATGGAAATATAGCAATGCAATTAAGCTCTACAAAAATCGAAAAATAACATCGGCTCTAGCCTTCATAAAATTGTGGTGATTTAAAACAATAAACAAAATTGACAAACGCACTAGTCGTCTCTACGATTTTCCTCTTGACTACGAGAAGTTCCTCTCGACTACTCCAGGATGCCATCATCAGATCCCGACATGAAAAAATGGGACCACTCTGGAGGTATTCCAAAAGATAAAAAAATCAAAATCGGTTTACGAATGACGGAAATATCGCTTATCATACATTTAAAAAATCATACATACAGCCGAACGTAGTACCTCCTTTTTGGAGGTCGGTTAAAAAATTAAATTCCTTCGTATTTGGTTTTTCTCTGATCTAATAAAACCTTACCTCAATACAAAACCACTCTTACAACATCAACAGTAATTTAAAAAGACGATATTCATAAACAGCGAACCTGAAGACGTTAAATCTTCATCTCACATGATAGGGGGGGAGTTGTTTATTTTCTATCATTTTATTGGTAACGGCGGGTATAAAGCTGGGATAAAATTTCAATTGCCAGCATTGCAGACAGCAGTACCGTGTCCCCGCAGTTTATTTATTGTGGAACCCAAGAAACTGAGGTTATCCGTTTCTTTTACTGGATGTGACTTTATATTAGTTACGTAATTTTTTATTGGCCTTATACTTAGTTATCCCGTTAGCTTTTAATTTGGGCTTAATAAAAAGCTAACGGGATAATTAGATACTAATTACAAACAATTTTTTAAATAAAAATAGTGTTTTTTAAATAGGTTTTTTATTTTTATTTCCGAAATCTATATCACCAAAAGATTGGTTAGTAACAACTTTTAATAACCTCTTTATTGATTCAAGTTGTGAGGAGGGTAGTTTACCAGAAGTTGTTAATAGCGAGATGTTTTTTTACTATTTTACGTTTTTTATTATATATATATTTTACCGTTTACAATTTTCGTAAAAAAAAAATTTGATCGTCTCATTGAGATGAAGCTACTCACGAAAAATTAACTTATTCAGTTGTAAAAAATGTTCTACGGATCCCTGACTATTATCAAAAGGTGTTGAAATCGGCCCCTTAGTATTGAGAGATTAAGCAAGTGAAAATGAGTGTCGCATCCAGTTTAAAAATAAAAAGGCCTACATCTCTGAAAGCCTTTCACTTCCACTCGAAAAATTTCAATCGTACTCGCCGCAGACTGAGGGGCATAATGAAAATCCCTAGAAAACCTGAAAATGCCGGACCGCGTGCCGAAACAAGATAAGTTAGTTTTAGGGCTCCCCAATTATAGTTAGTCCGCTTAATTGTTGTCTGCAATTGAGAGAAAACCGCTCGAGATTTATTTGTGCGGTTGCGAAATTCTGTTGCATTTTTATTTTACAAACTGAAGTAGTGTTAAAATAATTATTATTATTTGGAAATGGTTGTTTATATTTTATAAAAATTTGAGATAATTTTTTTATGTAAATGTCAGTAAAAAGGACAAGCTAAAACTTCGCTAAGTTTTTAGCTATGATTTATTAAAAAAAAATTGTTATATTTTATTTATTATTTTAGATAATTTAAATAATTGTTGTATCTTTCTTTATTTACTCCTTATTTAATTTTCATTAAAATTATCAATTTAATGATAAAACAACATTAGAATACTACACATTATTCCAACCTGTACCTACTGTAATAATACATATTAGCTTATTGTGATTTAAGCCTAAATTTAAAAAATAAAAGTCAAAAAATTTCCAGCACCATTATGTTTTATTTTGACAAAAATATACCTAATTCGAAGTAAAATGCTATGCTATGCTATTAAAATATGAAATAAGCGTCGAAATCCGTGGTGAAAATCGAAATCGAGTACATAAACAAAAAACCAACGAACCACCTATAAATAAACCGCTAGCGATACAATTTTTATCAGTAGAGCATTGTCCATAAATTCACGCTTACATTCTAAATTCGCTATTGAACCTAACGGCTTTGTAAGCACGTGCTCCAACAGATAAATCTGTACTTTACACCCGTTTATCATGACGATTAATAAAAAAAAATCGTATTTTTTATTTTGCGGAGTGAGCGCGCTTTACGAGAATTTATAGCACCAAGTCATCTTAATAAAGTCACGTTTAAGTGCGTTTTAAGGTTTAGATGAGACAAGATAAGGATCGGTTCAATAAATTAAACAATATTTTTTTACGGTAAGCCTCTGGTTCTTTGAAAGTATGACCCTGAACAATTTTAAAACCATTTGATTTGATAAAAAAATATACAGGGTGCTCGGGAGTATTTTCCATAACTTCAAGATGTTGACGATTCCACTTATAGGAGTCGAACTGCTTATGTAATATTTTATTTAACTAAAAATAAAAACTTTTATGTTTTTGTACAAAGTAATTCAAATAAGTCCGACTATCCATGTAACACACACCTTTATCTATCCTTGCATTTTAAAATACGTAAAACTTGGCTACGTCATAATTATAAGGATGCGTTTAGGGGACACATTCTAAGATCTATTTACAAAAGAAATGTTATTTACCCCGAAAATATTAATTTTAGGACACATGTTGCTTGAACATCTCTAATTAATTTTCGGTAAAAGGTATAACCCCAGAGTTATGGGAAATACTCCCTAGCACCCTGTATAAACTAATGTTATAAAAATTGTCATTTTTTTATTGTTTGTTACGATTTAACTCATAAACCCATCGACCAATTTAAAAAAATTATTTCACCATTAGAAAATTACATCTTTACCGAGTACCTAACATATTTACATTTTGTCACCGTATTTTTATGGGAACGGGAACTACGCAAGTGAAACCGCAGGGTGTGTGCTAGTAAGTCATATTTAAAAAAAGGTAAATAAATATTCTTGTAAAGAACTTACAGGCATAGAGCATTGATATTTTTTTTGTAGCTGAATATTAATTCCCGTAAAACGCCGTCAAAGAACAATACAACTGCCATATCCATTTCATTGCAGATTCTACTAACTTAATAGTATCTATTTACAGTGGCTATATCATCAAGAAGAACTGCAGTCAAATAATAACTTGTATCACATAAACTGCAAAGGAAAAAGTTACAAGATAAACAGCGGCTTTAAAATAAAACTTTATAACACTATTTTATATCTTTTACATTTTTCGCGTAAATCATAAAATATGGTGGGGGTAAAATAAATCCTTGTGGTAATCCAAGAAGACAATGTTATAAATTATTTATATAAAGGTCAGAACCATCCAAAGATAATCTCAGCAGATTTCTGAAACTAAAATATATTACTTTACACTTTTGTAGGTGCTACAGAATTTAGACTTAGTCTCTGGGGTTGTGTACATATTACTGTGGTCCAGGGTTCAACATCCAGGTTAGGCAAGTAAAATTGACATGATTAATAAAAATATTCATTGATTTAATAAACCTATCTTATAAGGATAACTTACTATAACCATTTTATTTTATAATTATAAACAAGTTCCAGAGAATCTCAGATGTATAAATATTCTACAATGCTCAAATAAATACTCCAATAAATTTTAGTGGCGATTAGGGGTTAATTCTGCCGCTAGCTAAAATATTAACACTTAGCTATTATTCATATCAAGTCACTCCTTTTCCATGACAGCACGATTCAGACATGCAAACATGGAACGTGCATTTGTTCTGTAGGGAATAAACCGTTTCCAGTAAACGTTGTTTTAGTGTTAAGCAGAGATTTCTGTGACTTATCCAGAGTGTAACAACCCCGGATCTAGATACACCTATCCCCGGGTTGAAGTTTAAAATCATAATTGGTACTCACTCAAGGAGATATTTAATGAAACACCGCATAGTCATGCGTGCGTATTGTCATACTAGCTGACGCCCGCGACTTCGTCCGCATGGAATTAAGTTTTTCACAAATCCCGCGGGAACCAAAATAATTTTTCCGGGATGAAAAGTAGTGCCCTATGTGTCAATTCAGAGTAAAATCTATTTCCTCACCAAATTTCAGTCAAATCGCTTCAGTAGCCGCATCACAAAGGATGAACAAACATACTCACTTACACACAAACTTTCGGCTGTAAAATAATAATTATTGTGATAGATAGAGATAGATTATAATCTTCAATTATGAGTATCTATAGTATCTACACTTTGCCAATCGGAAATTCAAATGTTCTGACATGATTTGTAAAAGATTAGGGGCTTGTAGCCGATCCGATGTCGTGTCGGTTTTTGTCTGATTTTTGTTAATCTGGGAATCAAACCAAGGAATCTATTTTATAAGGCAAAGCATTCCCAACTGATCTTAAGAGATCGTCTTTAAGAAAGTTAAAATCATCCTTACTTTACAAAGTTTGGTTAGTAAGCAATAAAATAACAAGAAAATTTTACATTTCACTGATATAACATAAAAATATTGCTGTAATATAAAGAAAACGATACGACTCGAGATCGAGCGTAACATTTCCCAGAGGGAAAGCTTTAGAGAGTAAATAAGCAAATTTTCTTGGATATCAGCCCATCAAGGTACCTACAAGTATAAAATGTTTGAAGCGTGGCGCAATGCAGGAGGGATGACGTCACTGCTGCAAAATATTAAACTCTCGAAATGTCTACGCCAATGGGACTTTAATATGATTTCGAGACTTGGCAAACTGCGAAGGTTTCATAACTATTAAAGTACATACAAAATTAATTTACTCTCGCTTTTGAAAGCACGTGAGGTATTTTTTCTATGAAAACAATGTATGTTGTTATAAATCATATTATAACTTTCTTATTCTTTAACGCATTTTTCACTAACTTAGCGTATTTGAAACATGTTGTAACTGTATTTGATAATGCAGTTACTTCTTTTTATCTTGTTTGCGTCTTTTTAGTGAATTTTTCTTTACGCAGTTGAGTTTTCGATCATTTCAAAGTTAAATTTTTCATTTAATTGGTTGTAATTACATAACATTTATTTAATTCGTTATAACAGCACCTCATTGCATATTTTGGTGGTGTCCAGCCTCCAGTGGTCCAGCAGAATAGACTGTCAAAACAATACAATAATATGTGATTATGTATGCATAGATCATATTTCGTTTTCTTTTTGATTTATAGGACTTCATTTTGTAGCATAAGATAAGATAAGATAAATATACTTTATTTGCACACCACAAAGACAAAAACAAGTTAAATAAAAAACAAATTAAGAAGAGATCAGCATACAAAAGGCGGCCTTATCGCTAAGTAGCGATTTCTTCCAGGCAACCTTCGGTTTAGGAAAACTTAAGGACATCAGCAGGTGGCGTAAAACAAAAATAACCATAGTATTAGTAATACACATACATACAAATAATTTACATCCTAATACATAAACAATATTACACAAATACCTACAATAATGAATAAAATACATATCAAAATATACTAATAAATACCTTATATTGAAAAGAAATAATATATACAGATCGTCTTTACTGCACCAGATAATGAGTCTTTACGGCATTTTTAAAAATGACCAGTGTCTTTGATTGCCGTATGTTTAAAGGGAGAGCATTCCATAACTTAACGGCTTGCACAACGAAAGAATGTTTATAAAATTTCGTCTTATGCACGGGTAAACATAGAGTTAGTAATCGACACTGCATATTTGTGACAGGCATTTAAAATACTTGGGTAACATTGCGTATTTTCAGATCACCCATATTAAAAATACAAAAAAAAATCTAAATACAACATTCTTTAATGACGTCTGATCCGTTTCTGACATCAATGTCTTTAAATCAACAATTTACAGCCGGTTAGAAAGGAGTCTATCTAGAACTATGCACGGGGATATACCTAATAACGCATAAGAAAGTGTCCGTAAATACAGCCCGACAGGGATATCAGGTAAAGGATTGACGACTTTAGTTGCCCATCGAAGAACAAAGATAAGAGAACTTATGCCTCTCTATCCCTAACGATTCCTACAGAGCAGGACTCCTGAAAAAATTGTTCTTCACTAAGCTTTAGATCCATCGAAGTTTTTATACACAATCCACCTCTGCTCAACTCTTCTCCAGGGAAGAAGACGTCCCTTATGTCATCAAACATCTAAAAGCCGAAGCCTTCTCGCCGAAGCCAAAAAAGTTTCTCAGTCACCTAGAGTCCTTCGTGTCATTAAGGCTCAACTCAGGCACTCCCTGAACCCTCTCGGTGTCACTACAATGATTGAAAGGCTAAACAGTCTACAAAAAAGAATAGACAAAAAGCCAACGAGCAGCTAGAGTCTTTTTCATGAAAGAGGTCCCGTGGCTAAAACCTAAAATTGACAGCGCCTTGTACAAATGACAATAAGACCACCATTACCAAATTAAAATAAGCGCCATTATGAGATTAGCACTGCGTCTGGGCGACGTCTATCATGAAAAAGACTATACTAAGATTAAATAAAAAAAACTATCACGAACTAGAAAGTATAAAACGAAGTTGAAGATGAAAATAGTATCCATTAAATTGCATGTAAAAAAAAGCCACAACAAAATGGCTAATCGGCTTATTTGTTCCTACAAAAGGGTTTTCAATTTAAAAGCGTATTATTGGAAATCTTCGCTTGTGCGTCCGTGTATTGTAATCCTCTACTTTGCACTTTCTATCGGATTTTCCGTGCTAAATCTTATTTCCGACTTACAGAAAATGTACGTCCATTCTAGAGTATCTGCTACTTGGAAATAATACTATTACATTATATTAAAAGTTAGTGTTTCACAATCTGCTGGCCAATTCACTATTTTGGTCTTTATTATCAACCTATTACAACAACAATAAATCAATAGGGATGATGACAGTTTTTTAAATTGTATATAAATTAAGAGTATGCTAATAGTAAAGCAATTTCTATTAGCATACTAATACGTATATAATAAAAGTAACGGGGTATCTGCGATCTTTACTTTCGGAGCTACAGGATTTAAAGGGTCAGATTTGCGGCGTTGCCGCGGATTCCTGAAAACCGCCCCATACAAAATGGCACGAACTAATGACGTCGTAGGCAATGTAATGATCGTTAGATTTGTATGGGCGTTCAAACAAAATTACTAATATCTTTGTTATTTGTGCGTTTATGTTTATAGTTCATTTAAAAAAAAATGTCACATTTAATGTAAGGAAGCTAAAACTGTATGAATTTTCATCTAATTACAACAAAACATTTTTAATAGATTTTGAAATTTTATAATCTTATTTATTTTGCAAATATCCAGACAATCTTTGCTTTTTATGTATAAATTAGTTAACATTGAACTTATTTACCCGAATGTATCATAAAAATCAATATATTCAAACCTAGTCATCATCCCCATTGAAAAAATGTCATCTACATACAGGGCCGGACCGTCCATACGGCGAACGGAGCGGTCGCTCCAGGCGCCAAATCCTAGGGGGCGCCGAAATGGTAAAGACAAGATCGAAAAGAAATTTATTTCTTTTCGATCGTCTATATTTAAAGCGAAGAGATGAACGCGACGAATTTACTTCTAATAGAGGCGTCTTTCTTTACCTATGGTGCGGGGAGTGCGTTGATTTTAACCCGGGTATATACAGGTAATAGAAGGCGCTAGGGTAATGATTGCACCCGGGCGCTGCGTGAGCTAGAGAGTCTTTATTTATATTGCAGGGGGTGCGTTACACCCGGGTGTCGCGATCTCAGGGGTGCCCAAGCGCCACTCGCCGCGCGGGTTCTATAGGTATTAGGGGGCGCTAGGGTGATGATTGCACCCGGGCACTACGTGATCGAGAGACAGTATTGTGCCTGATTTTCAATTGGCCTGAGTATGGTCAAAATCTTCGCGTTCCATAAGTTCGTAGCCTAAGTAAACCAGGTAACTACAAAGCTATAATTTTTTACATTTCTATACCAGCTATTTTTTTTCTTTAAACTCTTAGAAAATGCATAGACCACTTTCATAAAAATTTTGAACTCGATAAGTGCTTTTTCTAGCTTCGGAAATAGATAAAAGTCTAATGGAGACGAGACTAGATCATATGAATATGGTGGTAAGGTAAGAATTCTAAATTATACTGATGAATTTCTGCTATGCTTTTAACAACATTTCACACGTTTGTTAAAAGCATAGCAGAAACTCGCAAATTATCCTGATGAAACAAAACTTTTGTTCTCAATGATCATGGCCATTTTTCTTTAATTTGTCCTCTGAAACATCGCAGCAGATTTCACTATTAAGCAGAGTTTATATTTACGCCTTTTTTTAGTAATCCACCGTAATTACATCCCGCGAATCTCAAAAAACTAAGGCCATTACTTTTGCAACACGCAAAACCGCTTCTGCCTTTTTGGAACATTGGATCCTGGTCGTGTCTACTTTTTAGACTGTACTTTTGTTTCTGGAGTTAAAGTAATATACTCAGGTTTTAATCATGGTCACAAAACATACAAAAAAGTATCTGCCTTAAACAACTCCAAGCAGTTGCGAAAATTCGTCAGTCGATCGCGTATTTGTTCAACTCAAAGAAGCCAAGGCGATTATGTGATGTTTGCCTTCTGTTGAGATGCCAATAGTGTCAGCTGTCTTCCTAAAAGTCAATCTATCTATCTATCCATACTATACTATACATATAGAAATGAGCAATTGAATACGAAAACATTTTTTTTAATTTTCTTGTCTGTCTGTCTGTCTGTCTGTCTGTCTGTCTGTCTTTCCTCATGTCTGTATGTTCGTGCTATTATCTGGTTCTACTGGACGAATTTTGATGCGGATTTCACAAATAGATTAAGCATAGTCCAGGGAAACATATAGGCTTTGTTTCATTAAGATCGGATCTATAGCAAAAAACGCGCGGCCTTTGGCCGCGAACTTTATTATGAACAGGCCTTCGGCCGGGGGTTTGTAATAGGACTTCTGACTGTGACTATGGCTGGGCATTTTACCCAAGCGCAAAAAACGCGCGGCCTTCGGCCACGAACTTTATTCTGCACCGGCCTACGGCCGGGGGTTTGTAATAGGGCTTCCGACTGTGACTATGGCTGGGCATTTTACCTAAGCGCAAAAAACGCGCGGCCTTCGGCCGCGCACTTTATAATATACTACTTTATCATAAAAAAGTTTTCATTAAATTAAAAGCGAAACATAACATCGTATGTGCTATCTTCTGATCAGTTTGAAGGCGGTACCAAGTTAGTGCTGTGTTAATTAAAGCCGTATCTGAAAGAAGTGTCTGAAAATCCAGTTAAAATCTTTATGATTTAAACGGTTTGAATCGAATCGAAATCGAACGGTCGAATTGAGAAACCTCCTCCTTTTTTTGAAGTCGGTTAAAAATGTATGACATTCCGATATACGTTAGGCTACGAACTTTTAAGCAAACAGAAAAGGCGCCATAATTGGATCTCGCTCCATTCTAAAATTTACCTCGGTCCGGCGCTGTCTACATACTATATCTACTGGTAAGCGATCGTAGTATGTAGATGATGTCAATTGATTTGTTGTTTATTTATTTTTTTTAAAGAATATATTTGCCATATGTTTTATAATGTGACCAATATTACTATTCCCCTCCAACTAGTCGGGAAAGACGTGCTAGGAGTGAGTACGATAATAGACCAACGGGCCGGAGATCGAACCACCACCCTTCGGTGATGAGTCCGACCGCCCTTACCGTTGAGCTATTGAGGCTTTTTATTTTAATAGGTTGATAATCAAAACCAAAATAGGAAATAAGCAGTTGACGTCTATTATGTTTTATTTATGACCATGTCTCATATACTGTATCATACCGTACTTATAGTATTTTTTATTATATTCTACGTGCATAGGAACTAAAATATATTTATTTTCGAAAAATGGAGAGGAACGAAACCCATCACTTCTTTATTGGAAATTTAAAACCTCGAAATAGTTGTTTAAGACTGTCTTGTATAATTTTTTTGCAAAAAAAAAGCTTTATCATTACGTAATCTTTATCATAGAGTAATCGTCATCATTATCAACACATATTCGACTCACTGCTGAGCTCGAGTCTCCTCCCACAATGAGTAATCGTACGATAAAGTTTCTCTCAAACAATATTTTGTTGATACATGAAAACGCAAAAGGTATTGTTATGAGAAAGCAAAGATACGTCCGATATTTTCAATTTTATTGAGAGAATCCAAATTGGAAAATAAAATCTTGTTAGTATTTTATAGATAAGCTTGTAATATTATTTCTAGTAACAAAAATAATTTCTGCAGCATTCGTGTAGCTAAAATATAATTTTGTAAAATTTCGTTGATAAAATATTATGTACTCGTAGCCAAGTGGCACGTCGGTTCTCTTTCTACGATCGCTAACGCTTCGAAAACTAGAGAGATGTATGTGAATGAAATTTGCTATCGACAGGGCACGTGATCAAGACCTGTCATTCCCGTACATTTTTCTAATTTTCGAAGCGTTAGCGATCGTAGAAAGAGAATCGATGTGCCACTTGGCTAGGGGGCGGGATTTTGTCCACGTATCAATTGCAGTCGAAGTCGCGTCGTTTAATCAACCCAGATGGTCACCGTTAAAGATGTCTACACAGAGCTATACCTATACTGCAAAGTTACTGTTATACATAGTTCTATGTTAGGATAAAGTATGCCTTTCTCATATAGCCTTTCTCAATAAATGGACTATTTAACACTGAAAAAATTTTTCAAATCGGACCAGTAGTTCCTGAGATTAGCGCGTTCAAACAAACAAAGAAACTCTTCAGCTTTATAATATTTGTATTGATTTTTTGGGATTGATAACATAGTTGTGTGTCTCATCAAGATGAAGCTACTCACGGAACATTAACTTCACTACGTTTTTTAGTAATTAATTGTAAAAACTATTTTTAAAAATCAATTGTAAAAATGGATCCCCGGATCCTCGCCTAACAGCGTTTGTGCAGTTGACATAAATGGGTCGAATGTAAGAATCTACTGGACATTTCATGTTGACATTAAGAGTAGTAGTATTAAAAGTAAGATTTTAATTACTACCAAGTTGCATGATATATTAAACCGTCAAGTAATAAATAAATTAATATTATGTAAGTGAACTTTTGTAGAAATACATATTATATTCAATCATTTACTTTGGTTTCTGAGGTAAAAACTTGAGAAGAGGATAATCCGTATTGAAGCAATCTATATTAATATTATAAAGCTGATGAGTTTGTTTGATTGAACGCGCTAATCTCAGGAACTACTGGTCCAATTTGAAAAATTCTTTCTGTGTTAGATAGCCCATTTATCGAGGAAGGCTATAGGCCCCTTTATTATCCCTGTATTCCTACGGGAACGGGAACTACTCAGGTAAATCCGCGCGGCGTCAACTAGTTACTCTTATAAGTTTGCGATCACCCTGGTATACTTTTGGCCACATCAGATTATAGCAAAAGCACGCCAAAACAAATAATAGCTTCTGCGTTATTTTCTAATAACACTGAAGTTGTTATTTACAATGTCCTGATTGTTATATAACAATATTTTAGTCGAGTTTATTGTAAACCTCTATACCAACCAGTTCACCATTGTAGCTCCTTAAATAGGGACGAAAATAAAATGTGTAAGGTACACTTTTATCACTGATTAAGTATATAACTTGTATATGACTTTTGTAAGATCTATTTTTTCACATCTCACTGTCACATTAAGAACATATTTAAGTTATACTATTAATTAAAATAAAGCTTACATACACAATATTCACTACACTGCATAACTAAAAGATCAACAACGATCGAGGATACGATCAACGATCGATGATCGTCTGTCTTCAGTCGTTTGATGAAATCGAAATTGGAACAGTTCGCGACAGTTTTATCTTCACATGATTTTAAGTATATAACTTGTATATGGCTTTTGTAAGATCTATTCTTTCACACCTCACTGTCACAATAGGAACATACTAAAGTTATACTATTAATTAAAATAAAGCTTAGATACACAATATTCACTACACTTCATAACTAAAAGACCAACAACGATCGAGGATACGATCGACGATCGACGATCGTCTGTCTTCCGTCGTTTGATGAAATCGAAATTGGAACAGTTCGCGACAGTTTTATCATCACATGATTGTTAGGACTTGTATCCTTTGTCCCAGCGAGTTGCAGTCGTTGGTCGCAACTCAGCATGGTACTGACTGCATCGACTGCACCAGTGCCCCAGTGAAGCCGCGCGCAACTGACCTCGTGCGATAGTGAAAGTGAATCAATACGGCTCTTCTTGGCTGTCACCTATCTTGTTCCGGTGCCTGATTAGCGTGATCTTGGACGCTAATTATTCACTGTTTAGTCGGGAACTCGGTCGTGTACACTAATTGGGGAAATAATTAAGAATATCTCGGTTGTAGTACGGCTAGAGAGGTTGAGAAAATTCGTTTACGTCACAGAATATAGATAAAGTGCCTAAGCGCTTATACATAGATGTATAGATAGATGCATTCGTTGTGTTTCTGTTTAGGTAAACCTATTTATCAATACTCATACTACCTAACGTTTTTTCTTAGATTAAGTTTAGTGCGTGTTGACACCCAGTGATACATATGATTCCAAGATTTTGTCGCTGACTATTTGTCTCATAAGAAAACTAACATTGGGTGATGGAATAAGCTATGCTTGGAGTATTTCTGCGTGATCGAATCAAAAATGAGGAGATCCGCACAATAACCAAAACCACTGACAAAGCTCAACGAGTCGCGAAGTGAACTGATGTGGCAATGCGAGTGGATGGACGTTGGGGTCCCAAGGTGCTGGAATGTCGACCCAACACCAGACATCAAGTGAGTTCCAGGGATTTGCTGGATGCAGGTGGCTCAGGATCGTGATGTTTGGAAATCCTTATAAAAGGTCTAGTGGACGTCCGACGAAGACGATACGATAATTATTATGATGATGTAAATATTTTATTTATTTGAAAACTTCTATTTATTTATAGCTTTCATGTCCGTACTTTTACATGCTTATACACATAAGGCCCTGCTAAGGCGTTGCTAACATAGATTTTTAAGTTTCTATACAGATTGTCATACATATACAAGTATACTTATACATGGATATTAGGTACTTTAGGTAAGTTTTTTTTTCTATTGTAAAGTTTCTATTTGGTACTTCATAAAATTATGATCTGGCCTACCTAAGTGACTAATTAGTAATTTAACTTTAACCTAAACTTACAATACTCGTATAATATTATTATTCTAAGATAATGTCCAATAACTTAATCTTATTCTTCCACTAACTATTATTTTAGGTCACTTTGTTCACGTGATCTTCCATGTAGTATAAAAAAAGACTACACTACTATGTAGTATAAAAAAAGACTACACTACGTACGGCACTCTTTTATTTGGTGTTGTCAAAACTAAAGAACCTCCATATTTATACAGTAAGCTAGCTTGGCGGGAACCTAGCTATGGTAAGAGGTCTAAAGTACCACCTTTAATAATGCCACAGCACAGGTCTGCAGCATTTCGTGGCAGTTTTAAATATCTTGCCACAAAATGTTGGAACAACATCCCCCCACCTATTCGGGAGGTAAAATCTAAATTTACTTTTAAGAAAATTTTTCGATTGTATTTGTTAGATTGCCAAAAAGCAGACTGTGGCAATTATTAATTATTAATTAATAATAAACAATAAATTCTATATATTTTTTTCCTTTTCTTTTTAAATTTTTCTTTTCTTTTGTGTTTGCTAGCTATTGAGATTAATTTTTTTTTTTTTTGTTTTTCTGAGATTACACTACTGTATTTTTAAACTGTATTTTGTTTTATTTTATTAGTGATATAATTATTTTGTGTTCTGTTCTTCCCTCCTCAGGGTCTGACAGAATACCAGCGTTGTGGGTACTGATGTACTCACAACAAATTTTAGCTGAGTCAGGTCCATTTTTTTGGCACAACATATTTTCTATATATATATATATGTATTAGTTTTAAGTTATTATTACGATGTAAATGTATTAGTTTTAAGTTATTATGTAGTTATGTGTTGTGTTAACAAATAAATGATTTCTATTCTATTCTATTCTACAACTAAATAAATAATAAAATAAGTAAAACTCAAAAAGTGACCTTAGCTATCTTTGTCAGGAAAGCAAGATTAAAATTAGAGTAAATATCTACTAATATAAACAGTTGCATTTACTTATTCGTATTACCTACTCTTAATCTAGAAAAATACAGACAAATATTTCTTCACTTAAATAGAATTCCCACTCAGTATTTTAACAAGTGATTCTCACTTTGTTGTTAAACGGTTCTTTAAACACTGATCTTCAATTAAATACCGTGAGATAATCTCGTTATCCGTACCAATTCTTAATTAACAAGAATAAAATTCTTAGAGAAATATCTCGGGAGGTATTGTACCGTGAAAAGGGATTGCGAGGGGTGTGAACTGGTTCAGTGCCCTTCTTTGTTAAATCTGCCGTTTATGACAATGGATAAGAGAGTTATTGATCCCCATACCTTTTTCATAAATATTATCCACACTTGGTGATTTTATATGACACCAAGCGTGAGGGGATTCAAGTTTTAATATTTAATATTTTTTAATTGTTAAATTATGAGATACTTTTATTATTCACGGACCGATATTCCGTTTATTGTTATGAATTGTTATTTGTTTGTTAACTCTATATCATGTAGCTTTATTTAAAATGTTATTGTTACACTATTTATAAGCTTTTACGATTCGATTCGATTCTTATTCAGCTTAAGCTCTATATTCAGCATACAAGTACGCGTAATATGCTATGCTAAGTTAAGGAAAGGGTATTTCATTAGGACCAGTCCACTTTTGTTGTTGTAGTAAAATAGTTATGTTGTGGAATTAATAAAAGACCATTACATTGTCCTTAGCATAACCAAAACCGATGATTTACGTAACTTAAAAAAATTAATACCGGGCAAGCGGATCGACGATGGTACCAAAAATATTTAATATTTTATATAGATAATTTTATAATTGTTTTTTAATCTTAGACAAGTTAGCCCTTGACTACGATCACATCTGATGTTAAGTCAACATTCGCACGAGAGTTTATTTAACCGTTCAAATATAGTATGAAGTTAAATAAGGTTTTTCAACGCCCAAATTTGAAAATGCAACACTGCTCGAAAAAAAGCGTCATTTTTAAAAACGCTGTCATGTGAACATATTCTTGGGAATGTATTTGTTGTATTTAAACGCTTTTTTAACTTAAAAACTCTCGTGCGAATGTGAGCTAAGCGGGCTTACTTAGATGAGGCACAAGTTTATTCTATCCGTTTCTCTGACGGTTTCCACGTATCATCGTACCGGAACGCTAAATCGCTTGGTGGTAAGTCTTTGCCGGTAGAGTGGTAACTAGCCACGGCCGAATCCCCCCACCAGCCTGGATCAATCAAGAAAACCTCAATCAGCCCAGCCGGGGATCGAACCCAGGACCTGGTCTTGTAAATCCACCGGGCATACCACTGCGCCACGGAGGCAGTCAAAACTGCTGCAAAACAAAAATGTCGCCAAAATTTTGTTGAATTGAATGTGTCCTAAAATATTTATTTAAGTAAGTACATACGTGTATTTAGGTAAACCTTTGTTGGAACATCAGTGTTTTCTGTTCCGTGTTGTATTTCTGAATAAAACAATATCAAATACAAAATATTACAGAGTAACGCGTATGCAGGAGAACTGAGAGCGTAGTATGGCGATAGAATTCGTCTGCAAAGTTTCAATGTTTAGAATAGGGTTAAACAATGGGGCAGACAAGGATTTGAGCACATTGTTTTCAGAATATTAAATACTAAATGTAATAGACACCGGACCTTATGGTTTTATTTATAGCGGAAATTTCTTATATTCTGATCTTGATATCATTATATTTTATGTGTGTCAAAATATTCGGATCTTGATATAATTATATTTTAAGTATGTCAAAAAAAATGAGTTGTTGTACAGACTAGCTGATGCCGCACGGTTTTACCTACGTGGTTCCCGTTTCCTTAAGAATACGGAAATAATATAGCCTATAACTTTCTTCGATAAATGGGCTATCTAACAGTAAAAGAATTTTTTAAATCGGACCAGTAGTTTCCGAGATTAGCGCGTTCAAGCAAACTCTTCAGCTGTATAATATTAGTATAGATATAGTTACCTAATCTATAAAAAATAATTTATAAAGTCCTGAATGGTATTTTACAGAATACGAGTTTTATGAAAAAACAAAAAAAATATAAAAAAAAGTTGTGTCTTACTACGAGTAGAAGCACCAATATATTACCGTACATTTTACAAACATTCATCCCCAAGTAACAATACATACATACATACAAACTTATAGATAAACTTTCGTCTTTATAAAATTAATATTATGCTAGAGTTTTTATCGCTTACTAACGCCGATAGACGTCCACTGATGGACATAGGCCTCTTTCATGGACTTCCAAGCACATCGGTCTCGAGCCGCCAGCATCCAGCGGCAACCCGCTTGATGTCTTCGGTCCACCTAGTGGGGGTCGACCAGCACTGCACTTTCCGGTGCAGGGTCGCCATTCCAACAATATTGGTGTAACAACAAAGAATATATACGAAATGAATGTACTACAAATATGTGTATGTAAAATGCCATATCTATGATATATTATCATGTAGGTATACTCGAAAATCAAATTCGTCTGCAAAGTTTGTGAGTACGAGTACTCGTATGTTTGAAATGGACTGCGTCGAAACAATGGTGCGGACGGAGAGTCATTGATGTTGTTTGAAAACGCGTTTACACTCTGACGTTTACATTCCTACCATTCGTTATTTGTATGTGTCGAGACGTAATTATTTTTTTATAAACTCTGGACATACTTTTACACATCATCGTCTAAGTATTTTGATATGAATCAATTTGAAACTTGTACATACAGGCGAGAACTTTTGGCCCAGATCTTTATCTGGCAGAAGAAACACTATATCATATTCTAAACCACACATATATATATATATATATATATATATATATATATGCTTAATTTAAAGCGGTTAGGCGGCTTTCGTCTATAACATTGTAAGTCAAGTTAATCTATGTTTGTTACGTTAAAACGTAACTAATGGAAAAACTTACTTTCGCAATAGTTAACCTATATTTCTATGGGTATAAATCTTTAAAGTAGATTGTCCCCTTCATCTGACCAATACATTCCTAGGTAACCCTGAAACTGTGTCCTACCTACTCTCACATACGGGGGTCAAACACATAACACTAAAAAACATCGTAAGAGTAAAATTAAAAAAAACAACGCAAATTAAAAAAAATGTCGATTCGTTTGTGTACGCTATGTAGGTAGATATTAAAGTTTCCTAATTCCATTTTGTAAAATTTTACCTTTTCCAAAAAGGGGAATAAAAACCTCAAATTAATCTTAACATATTAGCAGTGGGTACCAGGGCGCCATAGCCCAGAAGGTATTATTTAGAAACAGCTGCTCAGTCTCGGTGACCGAAGTTAATTAGAAGCCTTTGCGCCCAAGTCCGGTTGCGGTTTTAATAATATCCAACGGTCCGACGACTTAAGCCGAGAATTGATATACGTGTGGGTTGAAATGCGCTAGACTAAACACTTATTTAGGGCCAGTGTATATTTATATTACGTTTCTTTTCATCTAAATACATAAAAAATATTTCTTAATTTCAATTATATTATTTAGTTTCAGCTTTGCTTCAAGTTACTCATTAAGTACGAGTATATAATTATTTCCAATTATAAGTACCATATACTTATTAAGTTACTAATAGTTTTTACTGTTTTTTTTAAACAGAGCTCAAGCAGAGAGAACCGGGTTCTCATGATCTATAACCGGCAACCGCCTTGCACCAACGAAGTTACAGAACCAACTGAGAGTATTTTTAACAGACCATAACACAGACCGGACACGGTCAAAAATCTTTAAAATGATACGTATACTCGTATTTACGAACATACCGTTTTTGAAGGTAGCAGGAAAGCTTGGGATTTGAGGAAAGCAGGACCTCATTATAACCTATTATGACCTCACAAGCTAACTTCTGCACCAATGAAGATTTAAAACCAACTGAGAATAGATATAACCAACTATAAAATTTCTGTTAACAGTTGAGACACTCCATCCGGCGGTATCGCGGCTCTTACACAGTTCGAACCATTCGAACCATTTGAAACTAGGGCCGCATGAACCTCATAGAGTAATCTCTAAAGTAACGAAGTTCTAGAAGCTACTAAGAGTATAGTAGAGAGTTAGACCATAAAATGTCTATTAACAGTTGAGACACTCCGCGCTTACTCGGCGGAGTACATTTGTCGGAGGGTGGCGTTAACGCGAGTGTCAAACTTGGTAGCGTTATTAACAGCGCGTCAGTTTCTAATTACGCGATCCAGTTATCACCTGCGGCTGACGGCTACATTTCTGCGACCATTTTGTGTAAGACTTTGCTGTCTTAATGTTTATACCTACTCGGCTTTTCTTCTACGCTAAGTGATAGTATTCATTATATGATTAATACATCGAATTTATTTATTTCAGGCTTACTTTAAAAGTACCTCGAAACGCAAGGTTTCTTTTTGGTTGCGTCCAGGTTTGTTGCGACTTGAGAATCGTGCATACGAAGATTATAAAAGTCAACCTTCTTCTGACTGTATTTTCCACTGTAACTCATAGGCATATAGGGGGGGGGGGGGGGGGGGGCAGGGAGGCCTTGTTACTTTCAATTTTTTGTGTGGGTTCTGCTGATATGTTTATAGCTAATAAATATAACAAGTTTGTATTTATTTATGTACGTCAGTACAAGTATTTTGCTTTTGAAACTATTGAAATTGAAACTATGGAGTGGTGATTCGATCCCTGCCCGTAGGAATATCGTCGTACCCACTCCTAAAGTGTTTTTCAGATAGGACGGTGACAGTCGCCTGTATTACGTTCATAATAAGTACTATTATCGTGAATCGCGGCAATTTTTCAAGAGTGAAACGATCTGTCACCCGCACCATCCTACATGAAACGACGGCCTCCGTGGCGCAGTGGTATGCGCGGTGTATTTAGAAAACGGATGTCTTGGGTTCGATCCCCGGCTGGACAGATTGAGTTTTCTTAATTGGTCCAGGTCTAGCTGGCATCAACCGTGCCTAGTTACCACCCTACCGGCAAAGACGTACCGCCAAGCGATTTAGCGTTCCGGTGCGATGGCGTGTGGAAACCGAATGGGGTGTGGATTTTCATCCTCCTCCTAACAAGTTAGCCCGCTTCAATCTTAGACTGCATCACTTACCATAAGGTGAGATTGTAGTCAAAGGCTAACTTTTAAAGAATTAAAAAAAAAAACAAAAACCTACTGTAATACAGTCTTTTCTGAGTAGTTGGAGTGGAAGAGAAATGCTGGTCATATTAAATTGGCAAATATTTTTTTTTAAAGACAAAATAGTGGCCCTTAATAATTCTTGTAATATAAATCTATCCCGCTCGTTCGATTTTGGCGGGCTGTCTCCACAGTCCACATCATGTGTATACTCATACTTACATTCACATGATTTTAGTTTAACAACATAAAAATATTTCGTCTGTCTGTAGTACATACTAACGATGCGGCACTTGAAATTCGGTGCGCGCAGTCGACCGGTCCTTTTTATCCAAATTATATGGTACGCTCGTACCAAATTGTCGGCGTAGCAACTCTTGACTATTTCCAAATATTACGTACACAAAATCATTCAATAAACTCACAACAAAATACGAATAGCCCATGGATCGGAGATTTTATTTCAAAGTAAATGCCGCCGCGTGGTTTTACTCACATGGTTACCATTTCCGAGGAATACGGGAATAATATATAGCCTATAGCCTTTCTTGATAATTGGGCTATCTATCATTGAAAGAATTTTTGAAATCGGACCAGTAGTTCCTGAGATTAGCGCGTTCAATCAAACTCTTCAGCTTTATAATATTAGTATAGATTAACTATCAGCATCATTAGCAACCCACTGTTGAGCACGAATATCTTCTCAGAATGAGAAGGGCTAGACCAAAAGTCCACCACGCTGGCCAAATTGCGGATTGGCAGACTTCACACATGTGAATTCATCAAGAAAATTCTCTGGTATGCAGGTTTCCTCACGATGTTTTTCCGTTTGAGACACGCGATATATAATTTCTTCAAATGCACATAACTGAAACATTGGAACATTGGCACAGGCTATATTTTATGCTAACACTCCTACGAGAACGGGAACTACGCGGATGAAATAGCGATGCATCTATATCATATATCAATAGTATGTCTAATATTATAATAAAGCATAATATAATTTTTCATTAATTGTGCTCTTGCCACCATAAATATTCCTGTGCTAATCGAGCCGTCAGGAATAAGTCGGGATGATAGCAAGAGATCTGATGGATTGGCGCTGGTTCCCTGGGAAATGGGGCGGACTCGTAATCTGGGACGCTACATGCGTTGACCCATTAGTACCGTGTCATATCAGGGAGACAGAATCAAGACCGGGAGCCGCAGCAGAAAAAGCTAAAACCGGTAAGTGGCTCAAATATGCCTCTCTGACAGAGAGTTACATATTTGTACCTTTTTACCGTGGAGAGTTGGAGACCCTTGGGCCGTGGAGTCGCAGTGCCAAAACATTTTATCGAATCATCTCACCGCGGCTAAGTTGCCTCGACTGGACTGGACAAAAGGGCTGGCTCATTTTTTGTGCAAAGGATCAGCCTGGCTGTCCAGCGCGGAAATGCAGCCAGTATTCTTGCCACCACCAGGTGGGTATGATTTATATAGTTATTAGGATAAGTTGGCTTAAGTTTCTTATTGTATTCTTTCTCATTAATTTCATAAGAATTTAAAAAAATGAATGAAAATACTTCAAATTTAGATGCATCGAAAATGATGGAAAATCATCTACCTACACTAGACTGATCTAAAGACAACATTATGTTGGTTTAAAATACTAACTAAAAAATTTAATCTGACATTTCTGGCTATTTCTAGTAATATAAATATAATGTGTATATAAGTATAGTACAAAATCACCGCGAACGATTCACGTTAGTGTAAGACAGCATAGCCCCAAGGGGGCGATTGTTAAAATGTCGGTGCCGCGGCGCCGCCGAGTGCTCTCCAAAAGTTAATAATTCCAAGCCCGTTGCCGCAGCGCTTGTCTGTATTTCCATTCATATTCATACTTATTTCGTTTCACGTATTCGCTGCGGACTCGATTTAAATTTTAATCCTCAAATTTAACAAGATACCTTTTCGATATACGAAGCTTTTAGCTGAATTTTACATAATGAATGCCGCGTCGATTACAATATTATCAGATCTCGAGTGCAAGCTTGGAGATTCACTATGAATATTCCAGCAGTATTTTCGCATAATTATGTTTTAAGATTGTGAATGCGGTCGTTAGTTGAAATGATTTTTACTTGTAATTGTTAGTCTGTTGATTTAAAACTGTATATCTGCATTATTTTCTTATTGTTTTTTTATAAATATATTAAAAATAAGGAAACGCAGATAACCAAGCAGTTGGTAAGTGAAAAACCAATCTCTTTTACAGGGCAACAGGGTATCCTAGAAACATTTTTTTCAATATATTGCCTTGTATACGACCAGCGCCCTGAAGACCATGTTTAATCTCACGGGTCTCACTTTGCTTAATTTTTCGAGGCCTTCATCAGCTTAATGGAGCCTTTGAAGATAAAGAATAGGTGGATGAAGCTAATTCGCACTGTAAAAGAAGTACGGGTGGTAAAAAACGCCGATATGCTTAGCTCATCGACTAATGCCCTGTAGACACTGATCGGTAGTCGGGACAAATGGCAGTCGCCATGTAAAGAGCCCCTCGTCTATTAATAAGATTTAAATCCAATTCTAATAATCTGGTCTGAAAAGGAAAATGCATTAAAATACGTAGATATTGCTAAATTACAGCCATGTGGAATTATTCTTATAGCGAAAAGCTTCAACCAAAACCTTAAAACCGCTCTCGCTTAACTGCTAGATCAAGGCTCGGATACAGAAGGCAGTAACTCTTGAGACTGCGCGTAATGTGAGGACGTTCCTCACTCTGGAACCCTGACCACCGGTTGCTTGGGCACTCAATTTTCCCCCAGCGGGTGAGATGATTTTTTTTATTTTAATAGTGTTTTGTTTTGTAAAGCGGTGCTAAGACGGTGTTGTCTTTATTTAAGTTGTTTCTGAAAGAACTATGTGATACACTGGCTGAAAAACCTAAATCTTTATGATATTCTTCCATGGCTTGAATAACTATATCATCGGGCTAGTACCGCCTTCAAACTGATCATTAGATAGTACATAATATGATATATAGAACTTAGAATACGATATTTCCTTTCGCTTTTTAGTTTAGTCAGTATGTTTTATGTTTTTGAAGTCGGTTGAATATTTTTTATTTTATTTATCAATGTATAACGCAACGGTATCTATTAAAATATAAGTCCGTGCAAAACATGAGTATTGTTCATATAACAAAAGAAGTTGATTTCGAAAAATTCCAAAAATATAATCGTCTTTTTAATAACCTTCTCTTTGTTTAATAAAGCGCTCGAAGCTCTGTGTTCATACAATTTGGGTAGCAATCGAAAAAAACGCGAATGCAATATTAAAGCAAATAGATGAAAAAAACGGCATTTAACGTACATAGTATGAATACTCAAACAGTACGAAAAGCGATTTTCTTTTTTAAATGAAAGCAAATTCGATCCCATTCAATCTTTCTTCCACTAGCAATTAAGCCCGAATAAAATGCTATGAATTGCAAATCCTTTAGATATTGAAATGTCTATATTGACTTTGTTTAATACACTATTATGAGGTACTCTCCTAATACGATATGAAAGGCTTATTATATTGAATCAAACAAGACATTAAGCATTATCAATTGATGCGAGTAAAACCGGGACCAAAGTTGAAAACTTATTAACGCTATTAAAACGTATTAAAACGTAAAAAAACTTAGTATACGCCATCATGATCTTTCTACTTCAATTTTAGAAATTAATTGTATTATAGCCCATAGTCGATCAGTCAGTATACCGAAAAGTAATTAATTATTGATATTACTATTTCACATGATGATAATCTCGTTAAAGCTCAAAAAAGTGTCAAAACAGTTGGACCTTGCTCACGAATAACCGCCATCATCAGTCAATAGTCTTATAGCGAAAATTTTCGTCAGTTGGATCAGATACAGAAGGCAGTTCTGGAGCCCTAAACACCGGTTTCTTGGGCACTCAAAAGCCTCGCAACGGAAGAACTGGATTTCTTGTATAAAACTTCAATAGTGTTTTGTATTTTATAAATATTATAGAAATTAAAAAAAAAGTGTAAATACTCGTAAATAAATAAAAGACAAGCTATGCGCATTCGGTCTGAAGGTCGTAGCTCATTAGATCCACCCAGGACCCGACCCGGACCACCTTGTCGCTAGGCGTCCACTTATAGTCTACAGGTGGCTCAACGAATTTCCGAGTAGTAAGTAATTCACGCGAGGCAAGCATGCCAACAGCGAGCTATCATCGCGTGGACACCTCGCGAGCGAGGCGATCCGGTGATGGTACAGAATTGATGTAGTGAGCGCATGCCCATGCAAATCCATACGAAGAGTACTGACCATTCGAGGCGAGGTGGTGCAATTCGGGTCCCGGGTGGCTCTAATGAGCTACTAACTTTAAGACTGTGCTACTACGCGGTGCTACGAAGCGCGTAGCAATGTGCTACTTGAAATTCGGTACGCGCCGTCGACCCTTTCTACTCAAATGATACGTTTCGGACTGGTCGCTGAAATAGTCGGACTTTCTCTACTTGAATGTGTGTAAACATTGTCTGTAGAAAATAAAGGAGAAGTAAACAAGAATCATATTAAAACTCCTTGTTTTGTTGGTCCAGTGCTTGGTTATTACGAATGACGAGGTTTTAGGTACGAATTTTATGTTATTATTTAAGTTTTAAGGGTTTTTTTCTTAATAAAATATTACAATTCTGCAGTTTCAAAGTTATTTTCACTGCCTCGTTGCTCTAGTGTTTTTCGTTCATTTCTATGTGATCTTACTTACATAATTGAAGATTGCTTTGCTCCTGATTGTTCGTCAAGACATGTCACCAGCCCAGTTTCGGGTTTATCCTGTTCAGAAAAGTTAGTAATAGCTTTTATGATTTGACCTAAAAGTATATACTAACTGGAGAAGTTAAATAAAAGCTCTGAACTACATTTTCATGGTAAAAAATTAATCAATTGGAAGCGTCTGTAACCTGTCCTTGAAGGGGCTGAAATTGTACGAATCTCGTAGGTAGAAGGAATGCTATCTACAATTTCAACACTTTCAAGATACGAGAAAGATTTATTATTAATTAATATACTATTAGATATATGCCACTAACGCGTTGAAACTGAAGCGAACAAAAGTGACTCATTGTCTTAATTTCGCTTACTAAAGATAGGAAAATCTATCTTTCTATTCTTATTTGCTTTTCAATAACCTACTGACAGATAGTTTGACTATGTAAAGATTTATAATCGATGATACCTATCTATCCGTAATCTTGGGTAGGTTATTGAAAACCATAAGAAGACGTATAATATATTCATGGTTCATATTTTAACAGTGCATAATAACAGGTTAAAGTGTATTATTATGAGTTAAATTTAGCTAAGGTAAGCTTAACGCGGAGCCTTCCCCTAGCCAGACAGGAAACCTTTGATGGTAATTAGATTTAGTATTCAAACATCCTGAGGTTCATAGTTACTATATTACATACAGCGGGTGTACTGCATAGTCGTACCTACCTAGTTTAGTAAAACTACATATGTATTTACATATACACTGTGTAATTATAAGTATGTAAACGTGTTTTGAAATCTGATATTTGATGATCAAATAATTATATAATTACATATTCTTCTCATTATAACCTTGATGTATTTTATATTATAATCTAACAAAACAGAGAACTTTATCCAAAAATCAGCTTTGTATCCATCCATTTGGGATCAAACTTAGATGGATTGAATTTTTTTTAATCAATGAAAAATGCACTTAGCAACTAAGATGGACTGAAGTTTCTTTAATCGTATTGAAAATGCTGTTTTTTACAATATGCTGTTACATAGCTAATTAAAAACATTGACCTAAAATCACCTTTAAAAAACCGCATTGATAATAATAGTGTATCCCCTTGGAACATTGAATACTACAAATACGTAATACTTACTCGTATAGTAGAAAATGATGTCAAAGGCTAGCCTATAAAATTGTCATGTTAAAAAATTACACACACGATGAAAAAGATTGGGAATTATTTTTTTTTGTTTTTTTTAAAGAATATTTGCCATATTTTTTACAGTATGACCAATATTGGCATTCCCCTCCAACTAGTCGGGAAAAAATGTGCTAGGAGTGGGTACGACAATAGACCAACTGGGCGAGGATCGAACCACCACCCTTCGGTGATGAGTCCAACCGCTCTTACCGTTGAGCTATTGATACTATTATATTATTGCCATATAACTGTGTGCTTAGATCTAAATATAACTGTAAGATGGTTATAATAAAAATATTCATGGCCAAGTTTCTTGTTGGCTTCTTCCCATGTCGTTATATTATCATAAGTTTACGGCTTAAATTATCACCATTACTTTACTATGCTGTAAAAAGTAATGTTTTGTTGATTCAAAATTAACTTTTACAGTATTACTGAATAATATTAATTATTATTTAAAGGACCATGCTCTTATAGTTTATGTAAAAACTCAACGCAAACGAAATTTAGCTCAAATAATGTAATTGATTAAATAAATACTGCAATAGTGTGCAAAGAATTTTGACTAGGGTCAGTACCCCAGGCAAAATCAAAAAATGAAGAATCAATAATTCATTTATTTCAAGTAGGCTCAGTATACAAGCACTTTTGATACGTCTGTTGACTATTTGTAAAGATTCTACCACCGGTTCGGAAGGCAGATTCTGCTGAGAAGAAACCGGCAAGAAACTCGACAGTTAAATAAACAAAATTATTTACACACTGCATGTATTCAATGAAAACTAGTAAAAGGCCTTCTATTAACAAAAGTCATCGTCGCATAAAATATTTCAATATAAAAACCAACTTATTTTAATATAAACCATCAAAACAAACATTGTATTGCGTTTCCATTTCTAATATGACTAAGCAAATCTCATTACCCATAATTCGTTATTCCAGCGAGTACCCACGAGTGAAAGACACCAGACAAAAGCGCAAAACAATCGCATTCATCCCGCCTTAATTTACATTAATATGAGATTTTCTGTAGTAATAATACTTAATGATTATTCAGTACTGCGTTAAGCACAATGGGGTTCCGTTTCTGCGCCAACGAACAATTTGTCTGAATGGCTGTAAGGGTTACAAGGCTGGGTGATGACACTTAGTGGAGCCGCATTGAAAATATTCAAATTGTAAAGTAAAAGTCTGGAATATTCTTTTCAGTGACAGCTGACGAGACAACCTCTTTGGCACAGCCGTAATTTGTTTTTACCTGTATGTTTGTAGAATTGGGCTACAACATGCGATGGAAATCGCTTACAACATAAGTAAATTTTCCCGAATATCATATAAAAAGTTTCTGGTCTCTCTAATCTAGTCAAAATAAATCGCATCCAAGACAGTTCTATAGCAGTTATAATGTAACACAGAAACACATAGATACAGAAGGGAAACTGTGAAGCAAAGGCTAGTAAGTAATGACTTTCTCTTCTGCATCTGCATATTGAATAAGTAGGAATCATCATTATCAACCCATATTCGACTCACTGCTGAGCTCGAGTTTCCACTGAGAATGAGAGGGGTTAGGCCAATAGTCCACTACGCTGACCCAATGCGGATTGGCAGACTTCACACACGTAGAAAATTGAGAAAATTCTCTGGCATGCAGGTTTCCTCACGATGTTTTTCCTTCACCGTTTGAATTTGAAACACGTAATATTTATTATTTTTATTTTTTTAAATGCACACCACTGAAAAGTTGGAGGTGCATGCCTTGGACCGGATTCGAACCCACACCCGCCGGAATCGGAGGCAGAGGTCATATTGACTGAGCTATCACGGCTTGCTATTATAAGTACGAATATAATGAGCGAATATCTAAGGAATGTTTCTGTTAAGTTCATTCTTCTGTAAAGACGATAAACTAAAAAGTATCTTTGTTATTTACGTAAACATTTCACTGGTTTTAAATTCTTTGTATTAAATGTACTAGCACTTAAAAAACAAATAAAAGAAATGTAGATGTAGTATTTAAGCAAAAAATACCTATCTCAAATCTGCAGACGAAGGGATAAAGCGATTTCGTAGCGCAAAACTCGAAATATCAATTCTATAATTGCTCTCAAATTTGTGATGCAAATTTTGAAAAAGTTGAGCTCAATATCGAGGTATATTCTGCTGACTCCTCGTAAGCCCCAGACGAGTTCATTAAATCTTTTGGGATAATTAATACGTTTATGCGAATTTTGATAGCGAGTCTATCAACACTTTCTAATATACGAGTGTGTATATTATCTGAATTAATAAACGTTTCATGTAGTATTTATATTATGCTGAGCTAGGGCCGTTTTAGTGTCCTGGGAGAGCATATTGGAGATATTGTGATGTATAATCACATCACATCACATCACACAAATATTATAAAGGCGAAAGTTTGTGTTATTAATTTCTTAAAATGCACACAACTGCAAAGTTGGAGGTGCATGTCTCGGACCGGGTTCAAACCCACACCCTCCGAAATCGGAGACAGAGGTCAAATCCACTGGGTTATCATGGCTTTTTCAAGAAATTAAATATCACGTGCCTCAAACGGTGAAGGAAAACATCGTGAGGAAACCTGCATACCAGAAAATTTTCTTAATTTTCTTCTTCTTTTCTTGTGTGAAGTCTGCCAATCCGCATTGAACTAGCGTGGTAAACTATTGGCCTAGCCCCCCTCCCCCCCTCTCATTCAGAGAGGAGACTCGAGCTCAGCAATGAGCCGAATATGGTTTGATAATGATGAAAGTTTGTGTGTGTTGTGTAAGTATGTATGTCCCTTCTTTTGGTACGCTGCGGATACTAAAGCGATTTGGCTGAAATTTAGAATGGGAATAGATTTGACTCTGGATAAACTACTGGACGGCTACTTTTGATCCCGAAAAAACCCGGAAAAACTAAATTCCACTCGGACGAAGTCGCGGGCGTCCGCTAGTTTTGAAATAAAGTCATTTTTCTTTAAAAGGCATTCTGTTCTGGAGTTTTTGTATAAAGAACTTTATTAACAATCCTATGAATCCTCCGCGGTAACAGATAAAAAAAGAAAAGCAACTTTTTCATAAACTAACCACAGGACTTGAATCTAGGACCTTATGATCTAAAGCAACATTTGGACTCAAGAGGCACGAGATTTAATTAGGTCACGACACAGAAGTAAACAAAAATATTTCCCGAGCGTAAAGTTGCCTGTACTCGTACCTAACAATAATTTCAATTCCAATATTCTATCATCTATGTTTAGGTAAGGTTGATAGCAGAATACGCTTCACATATTCGTAATATAATCCGATGGAAATCTTATTTCAGCTCTTTTCATATTCGTATAGAGCGTGAAAAATCGCTATTATCGAGTATCAAGTTCAATCATCTTTCAAAGTCGGGGAAACTAAACGCGTTGTCCGAGTGCTAGCGGATAGTAAAAACCAAAAAGTGAAAACTAACATCGTGTAAGCTCTCTACCAATCGTATTGAAGATGGTGCTGCGGCAGAATATAATATTCGTAATTAAAGCCATACATATCTATAACTAGCGGACGCCCGCAACTTCGTCCGTCATTAAAAATCCGTTCTTAGCGTCTATAAAACCTCCTTGCCAAATTTCAACTTTGTACGTCAAGCGTTTTCCGAGTAAAATAGGGTGTTGCGGATTATTTCCCGTAATTTTAAGTTATAAAGGCGTGTAGCCTTTATATCCTTGCATTTTAAAATACGTAATCGTAGTGGTATATCGACGAGATATAGCAACTGGCACTCTGCACTTCACTAGTAAGCTACTTCATGATATTTATCAATGAATAAGTTTTGCTAGATCCTAATATTAGGATGCGATATAACGGACACAATATAAGATTTATTTATAGAAGAAATAGTTTTTACTCCGAAAACATTCATTTTAGAAAACACGTTCCTTAGACATTTATAGTTATTTTCCTTAAAGAATATAACCCTAAAGTTATGGGAAATACTCGCAAGCATACAGTCACTACTATACAGGTATAGTATGAGTGACCTTTCGCTTTTATATATTAAGATTAAATTTAGTTTTTCTTGCAGCTGTCATCTCTTCAAGGCTGGTAATAGTATTAGCCTCAGATGCAACAAAGGACGGCTGTAATCCCTTAAAATCAGTCCGCACCTAGTTTGTTATCCGAACGGTAAAAAATATAAAATCTGACTACCTTCTATCATGACTACAACAGTTTTGATTACAGCTGAGCGGATCACAATGAATTTTAGCACATAATATAAGTTATCAAAATATAGAATATCAAATTTATTTATTTCTATTCCGATATTCCCTGAAAAACTGGACCTTGGTGGTGACGCGGAGGAAACAGGGCACAGCTAATAAATAAATAAATTCTAAATCAAACTCTCTCAGTGGCACCACAACCTAAAGTAGTTTAGAAGTAATATTGTGCGTGACAGCGGCAACGTTAATATTGCTCAGTGCGATTGACGGAAGCTAGATGGCGCTCGTGCGATACACATCGGTACAGCCATTGTGTATGCTTTGGGGATATATGCGTGCTTTCCTATATACTTACAAGTAAATAAATAAAGATTTTGTTTAAAGAAACCCTAATTTATTCTACAAGAAAATTTTGTTTAAATGTTGTAGGTAACTGGCCAACCAAGTGAAACCTAAAAACTGAACAATACTTCACAAGACATGCAAGGAAAACGTCTTATAAAGCGCTTGCTATGAGGCCGTCAGTCGGATTATACTCGTACTCTTCACACTGGAACAGAGATATATATGCTTGGTTTCAGAAATAAGCATGCCAGTAGTACTTTCCCAAAAGAGTCCTGTAAGAAAAAGTACTACTACTACTTAAAATTAAAAATTAAAAATGGGAATATGAAGATTAAAAAGGTGTATATACACCTATACAGAAATTCCCATCCCCGGCCCAGGCCTACCGTAACCGCCCGGCAGTTTATTTATATCTAGAAAAATCTTGATAATTCTACTTTAATAATGAAACCATTACTTTATCAATAAAAGTTTGCTACAATGTTTTACGACGTTTCTAATTCATCTTATTTGTGAACAACGAAGACAAGCTAAGAACGTTGACCATACAGCCTAAATTGTACGATATTTTTTGAGAACTTATGCTTGGCTTGTTTGTTCGTTTTCTTGTTTGTTAAGCTTGTAGGTAACAGAAAAAAATAATACAGCTTCAAATGTTACTTCGCTTTGGTATACTGGCGACCATTTTGCCCTAAAAGAGTGATAAAAAATATATATTTTTTCTTCATGAAACATACTTTTATTAAGCCAATTAATTAACCAGATCCTTATTTGTACATCATACTATCATCTTCATGTACTTTTATTGGTACGGGGGTATACCTGAGTTCCCTGGGCCGATGTTGTACGGGCCGGTAGACATTCCCCTTTAAGTGAAACCCAAAATCCTTTTAATATAAAGTATTCATCATCATCATTATCGACTTACAACTGGAAATGGGTCTACTCTCAGCATGAAAAAGATTAAGCCAAATCGCAGAAATTTTTTTTTCAAACATTGTTTTTTTAAAAATGCGTTTAAGATTCCGACTCTTCTTATACCATTTTGTATTTAGATATGAAGAAACATCGTATTCATGGTGTTTTAAATGCTTTTATTAAAATGATTCCAACAACTCTCGAATTATCTTACAGTCCGCTATGCTGGCTTAGATTGACTAGTTTTACACACCTTGAAAACATGATTGATGAATGATGAAGAATCATGTTTTGTTACTAGCTAATTTTATATATTCATTAATCTTTTTAATGCAGTCAATTAAAGTGTTTAGGTACTAATATGCAGTTAAACTGTTTAAAAAAACAAAATCAAGTAAAAACATTGTATTTTTCAAAAAAGAAGCACAAAAGCAAGCCAGACTAAACAATGCCTAAGTATGTTTCGTGAATCTACATAAACAGAATTGAGTTTCACATAAAACTTTTCACATTTCAAAGTAGCAAATCCTCCAAGGTAAAACAAACGCGCAATAGATATTTTATATTGAATTTATTCTTAACTCCTATTTGAATTGGTCACTGAACTCGAGGAAAGTTTGCTCTGCTAATGCGACTGCTTACGATAATCCATACTCGAAAGAACGCACCGAGACCTCTCCAAGGCACAAGTAATGAATACTCTAGAGAATAATAAGCCAACAAAAGAAAATCGTTATTTATTTTCCCGTACACTTTTCCCTCTGCGGATCGCGTCATTATTTTGGAGATCGGCTTTATTCTTTTTTTTTTTCGTTCGTGTAGTAATTAAAGATAAATATAATATAAAACGCTCCACTTCACAGGGATCGTCTCTAGCTTTTGTCTTCTTAAATGGACTGCCTGTTGATAGATTGTCATCCATTGTTTTCTTAATCTGCGACGCCGGAGGAAGGAATAAATGATTCATAAGTTCCACCCAGCGTAACAATGGCGTATAAAAATAATAACAAAATTCATTGTATTTCGATATTAAAACTCTTGTTTTTCTTTTATCTTCTGTATGGAACAAGCCAGTAATTAAATAACAAGAACAAATGGTTAACGATTGATACAGTCACGTAAAATGCAAGAAGCTTATATCGCTACATGAATTGTTATGAATCGTATACCTATGTGATGTATGCACTTATTTCTTGATGGTTTCTTGAAAATTTCGTCAGGTTGTAGGGGGTAATCTATTTAAATTTAGGGGAAAATTATTTAATTAATAAAAAGGTATTTTAATTGTCTAATAGGTTTTATTTTATTTCCGAATTCCCTCGGGAACTAGAACTACGCGAGTGAAACTGCGGGACGTCTGCTAGTTTATTGTAAAAAAAATTTAAGCTAAAAAACATCAGAAATTAGATAAATCACATAACACTACACAATGACGATTACGAAGCGATTATCTGAAATTTGGAATCGAAATAGATTTTTTTCTGAATTAACACTTAGGCTACTTTTCATCCTAGAAAAATCCAGGGTTTCCGCGGGATTTGTGAAAAACTGAATTCCACGCGCGGACGTCCGCTAGTTCTTTTATAAATCTTCGATTCAATATTCCATAAAAAGACAAAAAAAAACAATTGAATTTTCAAATTTTTAACAACAGTTGGACGCTAGCCTAACTTCGATCCTTCAAACGACACAAAATCACTCAAGAGGTAATGTAATTGGATTGGGGAGGTACTCGCACTAAACTTTCTAAGTTTTGTACAAAGTTGTCGAGTAACCAGACTCCACCTGCGTGTTCCCACGGTGAGAGGACTCTGTAGCTATTCAGTTTCTTTATCCAGTATATTTCTTCAGAATTCTTCATGTACGTTCCAGGTCGTCTGTAATCGGAATTTGACGCCAACTTTTCAGTTCGAACATAAACTTATTAAATATCGTCATCAACCCATATTCGGCTCACTGCTGAGCTCGAGTCTCCTCTCAGAATGAGAAGGGTTAGGCCAATAGTCCACCACGCTGGCCCAATGCGGATTGGCAGACTTCACACACGCAGAGAATTAATAAAATTCTCTGGTGTGCAGGTTTCCTCACGATGTCACCGATTGAGACACGTGATATTTAATTTCTTAAAAATGCACACAACTGAAAAGTTGAAGGTGCATGCCCCGGACCGGATTCGAACCGACACCCTCCGGAATCGGAGGCAGAGGTCATATCCACTGGGCTATCACGGCACTATTATATATATATTTCACGGCATTATTATATATATATTTCTATAACATCATTTGGGTAAAATCATTTTAAAGTTTAGAGTTATTTATTGAAATTTCTGCTTTTTTATAGGTAATATATATGTTTAGGAATAGCCTTTATTTAAATTTTCCATTGCAATCAAACTACAAACTTACATTTGCATTTACAACATTATATTCCTTAAAGAGGAAAATCGGTGTAAATTTTAATTATATGCGAACATTTTTTAAAAGATAGTATGGGTTTAACTATCCATAAAATATTCATATATACCATTGCGGACTTTTTTGTAGATCTATACCTAACAGAATCTACATACTATTATCATACTTTTGTTCATTTCAAATATATGTCAAAACAGCGCTTTCGATGAAAGCTCCAAGAGGCATGACTTTTTCCGACACTTCCAATTATCGTTGTATTTCAACTGATTTTCCCAAACCGTGAAATTTATATACTTAAACGTTCATCTTGAATGACTACATACTGGTGAAAACTGTAAATCCTTATATCAGTTTTGAATTTTCGTTGACAGACAGACAGACAGAGCGAAAAACTGTGTTTTATATTAAGTACGACTATACAAGTATTTCTATGACTATTGGTGTCTTTATCAAATCACCTCTTTTTAAGAGCGTCGTAAAAATAAAAAGTTCGACTTGGATAATGAGATTGGATGGAACGGTTAGTCGCTTTGACGTAAAATAAGCAATTTCCTTTGTGTCAGCGAAGGTGTATACCTATTTACGACTTTAGTTCACAATTTGATTACAAAATTTCAACGTATAGTGGATTATTTTTAAATTTTAGTGTTATTATAAGCTATTATATTATAATTTATTACTAATCAAATCTTTAAAATTACTACTAAAATAATATACAAGTTTACCTATGCTTTAATAGAATAGATTTAACTCGTATATGCTTTAATAGAATAGATTAACTTTTATCCCATGAAATGTATGAATAGTATATACCCCTTTCATTCTGAGAGTGTTGGACTATTAAGTCCACCACGCCGGCCCAATGCGGATTGACAGACTTCACACACGCAGAGAATTATGGCGCCCGTAAATGAAAAAAAAAAGGGGGGGGGAGGTTAAGTTTTTTTTACCTTATCCTATCAATATGGGTATCAAATGAAAGGTCGTAAAAAGACCATTTCAAAAATATATATATGTGATATCTTGTATATATTACTGCTTTAACATAAATTATCAAAAAGCGTAGGTACCATAGCATATATTGGGACTATCGAAGTAAAATACTAACTAGAATGTATTTACCTCAGGAATAACATTGTCTATACTAAGTTATATTTCAAATAAAAGATCTGTCTAAAGAAACTTAAAAGTTCGAAAAAAACATTATTATAAAAAATAAAAAACCCGACTGCTTAATTATGTGAACGCAAATTCATTTGCCGGTAGGGTGGTAACTAGCCATAGCCGAAACCTACTACCAGACTAAACTAACCCGCGGTGGGAATCGAACCCAGCACCTCTCCGTTGAGAGCCACAACACTACCAGAGAGGTCATATACATCATCATCATCATCATCTTCCTTCATTAAATTGTTCAGCTCATTAAACTCCCCACCGTTTACAAAAAACAATTCAGTTATGTAACAAAATGGCCCGTCTAATTTTCTCTTACATTAAATGCTTACCGCCGTTAATTTTATCTGTCGCACACCAGATGAAAAAAGGAAAATCAAAATACCATAGAGGTACGCGAAAGCACTGTAATTTTAGTCGAGGCACATTCCTGCTCCCCCTTTAAAAAAAAGGAACGGGAGAACGTGAGTTGAATGCCCTGGTACGGCCGGACCAGGCAATGGACATAGAATATATTAGATGTAGAGACAGGAAGTGCTATGGTGAACAAAAAATCAATGGGCAACTACCTTGACTTTTTTTTTAATTTTAATGTGTTATGTGTGCTAGCCTTAATTAATTGTTATTCCCACGGATTTACGTAGATGCTCTTTGTTCTGTGGTAATTTCAATACAAAAATTATAATTAAAATATTTGGGTATTTTGCTATATTTGGTTACGTAATAGTCCGGGATCCGTAGAACATTTTGTACAACTGATTACTACCAAGTTAATATTTTCGGGAGTAGCTTCACCTCGATGAGACGAGACTATCAACTTTTTTTTTTTAGAAAAATTCTTGATTCTGGTAGTTACCAGGAAATACAAATTTCTGAGCGTTGGAACGAGTTAATGTACCACGCAATTTGTAGACCATTGTGGCTGTTAAGTTGTATAACTATTAATTAAAATAACAGTAATAAAAACAGCTGATTAGTAACAACGTTTAATAAACTCGTTATCGATACAAGTTGGTCGGAGGGTAGTTTATCGAAAGTTGTTACTAACCAGATGTTTTTTTTTTATTAATTAATAGTTATACAGCTTAATACCTACAATGTACAAGTTAGCTACCAGAATCAAGAATTTTCGTAAATAAAAAAGTTGATCGTCTCATCGAGATGAAGCTATTCACGAATTATCTTGTTAGTAATCAGTTGTACAAAATGTTCTACGGATCCCTGACTATAATTGTTGAGTAATTATTCTCTGTCTACAATCTTGTTGCCGTGTGTCGGATGCCTATGGTGATAACAATCGAAAACTTAGCAGTATATGTAAAATCAAGTAATTGTAATTCTATCATGACTGCATTACAAGTTATTTTTCTAAGTTATACTCAATTTGTTAATTAACAAACTACAACAGTAATCCTCACAGCCGATAATACCTATTTGTACTTTGAGTAAAATTACCAAAAATTAGGGGATAAAAACATAAACCTTTTTCAGTATTCCATAAGTCTGTTCGCGCTAATCTGAGAAACTTATTTGTTTAACGTTACGGTACGAGTAAATTAAATAAAGCCTAAGGTAGGCTTTACCAATAACATAAGTATCTATTAAAAAACGTTATTAAAAAAGAAACTAAGGGCTTCTATTTTCATTGAAAAAATACTTCGGATTTAAAAATATTCGAAAATAATATGTTTGAATCTGTATTGGGCATCAGACTAGAAAAACAAATAGCTTTTACATTTGAATGTGAAGGTTAAATATACGAAGATAAAAAACCAAAGTTCTGGAACTGATTTTTATTTCAGTGCCCTTTTTGTTTCGCGAATATAAAACTTTATTATTGCCTGATACGCGTAAGTATTTTTTACTTACCTGCATTTTTTTATTTGAATATTTAGTTTCTATTGTAATAACCTCAGATTTATTTTTTTATAATTAACTGGTTTCTGAATTCTTGAAAAAAACTATTCTCTGTTGGACTTTGGTCTCGTGTAAAAGCTTCCATGCGCCACGATCTTGTGCTGCTTTTGAAATGTGTGAAACCTACTAATATAAAATTTAATTCCACTTAAGACCCAAGAATAAAACGATACCGGACGTGCAGTATACAGGCTGTTTCATGATTATGTATTTCTACACCATTCATTCAATAATAGTACCTATTAAAGAATTAAAAAAAAACACCATCATTTGTCCACTCCTAGACATAGGTCTCTTGTAAGGGCTTCTACACAACACGGTTTTGAACCACTTTTAACCCAACTTCTCTACTAAAACATAAAATTTAATTTCACATAAAACTTGAGAATAAACGGCGCTGGACGCGCCGGTGCATAGTTGCTTAACAATTATATATTTCTACACTGTATATCAAAATAAAAAAAAATCGTCATCATTCGTCTACTTCTAGATATAGGCTTGTAAAGGCTTCTATACACCACGGTCTTACACCACTTTTTAAAAACCTACCTTCTCTACTGAAATATAAAATTTAATTTCACATAAGACCCGAGAATAAATGGCACCGGACGGTGTACAGGCTGTTTCATATGACCTTTGTGATGTAGCGGGAGGCTTTGCACTATTCACGGGCGTTTGCCGCATGAAATAAGATTTCGATTAAACTCCCAGGGCGGGAACTGATCAAGTTATAAATTTAGGTGGCATTTCTGCTGTTACGCTCTTGCACTGTGGCCGGAGATACAGTATTATTTAGTAGACTGCAATTTTTGTTTGAACACTTTTATAGGTGGTAATTTTTGTATCAAGATATTGTAACAAAATATCTATAGTTCGTACTCGTAGTTTATATTTTCATATTAAAGATATCATCATAATCATCATCATCATCATCATCATCATTATCGTTAACAGCCGATGGACTGAATGGATGCCCACAGCTGGACATAGGCCTCTTGCATGGACTTCCAAACAACACATCTATGCAACCCGTTTGATGTCCTCAGTCCACCTAGTAAGTGGGAGGTCGACCAACACAGCGCTTTCCGGTGCGGGATCCCAACGTCCATCAGCACTTCGAACTATGTGCCCTGCCCACTGCCATTGCTGGTATTAAAGAAATAATACCTACTATCTATTTATATTTAAATAATATAGTCTTATGACTTTAATATCTTAAGCAATGAATTATTTCTCCATAATCTGTCTGGTTAATAGTGCCAAACAAAATAATAAATAGCTACATTCACCGAAGTTATATTTTACGTATTTTAATACATAAAATTATACTCAATCGCTCGGGTATGTTTATAAAACAATGGATAATAAATTATTGAGTTTGAAATTTAAAAAATGGACTTAAAGTTTTTCGTAAATAAAGTTGATTGTTTCAAAGAGTTTAATGGTGAAAATATCTGATTCACTGTATTTTTTTAGGTAATAAAAAAAATACAATAGGAAACTTAAGCTTGCTTTATTTGTTTTCACAAATTTCAAGTACGCTTTTACAATTATACATATACAACTAAATATAATAATATTTAAATTATTAGTCACTAATCTAACCTAAAGTTATTAGTTATCCTTATAGCAATACAAATCATGCCCACGTGGAATGGTGGCAAGAATGCTTTCCGGCACTGGACAGCCAGGCTGATCGTTTGCACATAAAATGACCCAGCCTTTTTGAAAATCAAAAATCAAAATTCATTTATTTTAAGTAGGCTTAATTTACAAACACTTTTGACACGTCAGTTTGTCACCATTCAAGGCAACTAGCCGGAAATAAACAACAACTATTTAGCTAATTATAAACTCAAGGTTTTTTTTTTATTTTTTACAAGTTAGCCCTTCACTACAATCTCACCTGATAAGTGATGTAATCTAAGATGGAAGCGGGATAACTTGTTAGGAGGAGGATGAAAGTCCACACTCCTTTCGGTTTCTACACGACATCGTACCGGAACGCTAAATCGCTTGGCGGTACGGTTAAGTTAAGGTATCAAAACTGAATTAAATGATTGGATTATAAATCATGATCAAAAATTATGGACAGAATTTTTGAGTAGACGTCGTTATTAAATTTAAGAAAAAAATATAGGTACTCATAACGTTGGTAAGTATAGTAGACATACCTAATTCATAAAAAGTTTTTTAACCTAAGGCAATTCTTTAGATCAAAAAAGCAATTATCTTAGTATTCATCTAAGATATTGTATTTCTTAATAAACCCTTTGGGGTATTTTCAGAGGCAGCTGCGGTGTTCGGTCCGAAACCAATTCCAATTATCCTTACCATGGGTCTGGAATACGTGATAAGTTAAATAAGTGAATTAGTGTGTGCTTTATTATAGCACTCGCTGCCATTTTCTTTTAGTTTTTTTTTATTAGCCCGACTTCAACATACGTATTATGACGTGATTGGTGGAAGCGACAGTGATTGTACTATTATTTTGTAGTAGAGGAAACACCTCGAGCAGTTCCAAGGATTTGTGACCTTGGGAGTAGGTTTAAAGGATCCTCTAAAATGCATCAACAAACACCCCAGCCCGACACGATCACCATGCCTACACTAAACAATTTATGATAAACAATAATTACAACACAAAACATTATTGTACAAAATCACTAACGCAATTGGCAGCGTGACGGTGTCTACACTGCCTAACACACAACTGAGCTCAAGTCATCCATCTATAATCGAGGAACTTGTAACAATCTATTCCGGGAATACCGTTTGGGTTTGGATGACAGGCCAAGCGCTTTTGTGTGTAAACCGAAGGAGTGTCGTTATTTGACGTTCCTTCAGTTACACACCAACGCGCCAACTTTCAACTGTTCACTGTCAAACGACTGTGTAATCATCTTATCGCTGAATTTAGACTTAAACAGGGTAGGAAAATTGAGGACTTTGAAAATTATTACTACCACATGATGATAGACTAAATATCTTGCGGTTTATCTTCGGTGCCAAGATAAGTTTTGTATAAGTAAGACGTATAGGCTAAGATGTGCTGCTGTTACAAATTGATGATATATTCTGTCAGGAGAAATGCTATCACCATGTGCATTTCTTTCGCCTTATAGATGGTCAGACCAGTTGAAAAACATAGACGCCAGTACCATATACAACACTGCTCAACTGGCCAAGAACCGTACACAATAGAGTTTAGTAGCCATGAGAGTATTAATATCCTATAATCATTCTTATTCTTGTTTAAGACTAGGCTGATTTTCCAGCTGTATAGAATTCTTTCCACTTATATTATACTACCACCTTCAAGGTTTTTAAACCTAGTTAAATTTATATCCGTTTAAGATAATCGAGTATTTGCAGGTGATTGCTTCCAAGGACCAATCAAAAGCACCTGAGATCAATAGATGCAGAAGCAGTTTAAATGACTATTTCATCATCATCATTATCAGCCGATGGACGCCCACGTTGAAGATAGGCCTCTTGTAAGTATTTTAAAAACCGCGTCTTGAGCCACATACATTCAGGGGTTATTTACAAAATTTTAATTACAAACTGCGAGTGATTACCGCTCGGTGCCACTGTGTCGTAATTTGTCCAAATCCGGGTGGCATTTTTCTTTCGCGGGCACTGTCACCGTTTTATTTACGAGGGGTGCGCTTGTTTTAATACCTTTTCATTAACAATTTTAAGGTTCACTTTATTGAAGTCGTAAATAACTCGTACAATTGGCGCTGTCGGGCCGTAATTTGGTAAAAGCTAAAACAATTTTAAAAAGTGATTCCAATTTGGAGTGACACTTTTTAGATAAAAAAAAAATCGGAACTGGATGAAATAAAACGTGTCGCTTAAAACACCGACACAATTTATATTATTTGTTTTTTGTTTCGTCTTTTTTATGTTGTACCTAAAGGTTTAGCTTGATAGCATTAAAGTAAAATCTGTTATTAACAATCTAGTAAACATGTATTGGTGATTACAGCATTTGAGACTGGTATTAATGGAATTGCAAATTCTTGAGATATTATAGCACTTAATTTTATTGTATTTTAGTGGTAAGTTAAAGTTTATCCCTACTGATTTTTTTGTTGATAAAGAGTAAAAAACACAAATTACCACAAAACATAATGGTAATCATAAGCTAAGCTTATCCGAGGATGAGAGGGAACTTGACTTAAAAATGATTCTAAATGGTGATTAGGCAGATAATAGATTTTAAATGTCTTGAAATATATTCTACTACCAGTTATTTAGCTGAAACCCCTCAAAAGCTAAGCTGGTCTTCGGTATCTTTTGACCTTTTTAGGATCCTTTAATGAAACAAACCTTTAATGAAATCTTATCACAAGAGGAACCACTCTGTTGTTTTAAATTACTTTGTAAATTGAATTTTACAGTATCCTAGCAGTAAAAGTCAACGACTGATCAAACGTGCTGTTGAAAAACTCAATCCAAAATCAAAACTTTAGTGTAATCGTGAACACAGTTATTACGTTAATCGGTACTTATGCAGACAAAATTTTATCAACGGCAAAGTAAAAGTCTCTAATTTTAGTTAGAGTCTAGTACTGATTAGCTGACGCCGCGCGGTTTTGCTCACGTGGTTCCCGTTCCCGTATATCCTATCGCCTACCCCGATAAATGGGCTATCTAACACTGAAAGAATTTTTCAAATCGGACCAGTAGTTCCTGAGATTAGCGCGTTCAAACAAACTCTTCAGCTTTATAATATTAGTATAGATTATTTTCAGAACCTCGTTGCCCGAGATCAACTGGTATTTTTTTTTATTATCTAAATAAGGGTTCCGTTATTGTACTACGTATGTTCGGAACCCTAAAAATCAGTTCCAATGCGGATTAATTGTTTATACCTTGGATGTCTCACTAGGTATATCGCAAAGATATTAATAGCGATTTCACGCCTCACAAAACACGATCGGGAATGGCAACCGCTTGTTCCTGCGGGGTGGCTCTGATTTCATTTCGTGATTTATTTTTTTTTCACCACCCTGCAGCCCAATGAAACCCGATGCGGCGGTGAGTTAATTAATAATTTAAGGACAGCGCATTGCTATTTGGTGGTCCCTTTGGGTATGCTGAAAACTGAAATATACGTAAATGTATCCTTTTTACACAAATTGACGGAAAGGAGTCCAGCAGAACTATCCGCAGCTGATTTTAGAAAATGAAGCCATCGAACTAGTTTGACATTTAATAGTCTATTCGCTAAGTTAGTCTTTCGGAAAATGAAACCTTGGATCTAGTTTGATATTTAATAGTCTATTCGCATTATTAAGCAAATGAATCTAGTTTGATATTTGATAGTTTATTCGACAAGACAGTGACTTTTGGAAAATAAAGCTACCGACTTAGTTTGACATTTAATAGCCTATTTGCTTAGTCATCTTTAAAAAAATAAAGCCATAACAGTAGTTTGTTACTTAATACGAGAGTATTCGCAAAGTCGGGCACTTTTAGATCGCAATAAAAAAAAACACATTACTTGTTCGTTATTTAATGTTTTTAAACTTATTTTATGAAGTCAGTTGAAAATATCTTAGCTTATTACTACTTGGAAGACAAAGAGTTTAACACAAAATCTATTAAACTATAATAGCCTCTTTATTATTCATAGGAAAATATTTTACAGTTAAAACTTGAAGCCTGTGATGATTAGTTTTAAACAAAAGACTTATAAGAGAAAATAAAATCTACTAGCAAAAAAAACTATTAAAATACAATAATATTAATCTTAATATAAGTGAAATACAGAATAATTATAGTTAATAATATCTCCAAAGTCCTAAAATTATACTAACAATTGTGAAAATGTGTTTTGTGGTTGATTAGAAAATGTAATTGCTTATTTATTTTACACACCAAGTTCTCCCAACAAATGTCAAAGTTACAAATAAGACCCTCAGAAATACGAGGCCTGTAAACTTTTAACTAGCCAGACTTGAAAACAATCTTGTCTCAGTTTTAGATTTAAAACAAAACTTTGGAGACTTAGGTTTATTTGACTGGCGTTTGTTAAGACATGTTTTTCCCTTTCTTATTTTGTTTGTTAATTTTTTAGTATTAGGATTTTAGTATTTTACTTTTTTATTAGATACTCGTAGCTGACTAGCCTAGCTATTTACGACTAAAGATTAGCTGTTTTTTAGGAACACGACCAATGTTACACTTTTCCTTTCAGCCAATAATGCCAGAATGCGACCGACTTTAGTCTAACGGGCGGAAAGCGAATTTAAGATCTAAACGATGACGAGATGAGATGACGACCTCCGTGGCGCAGTGGTATGCGCGGTGGATTTACAAGACGAAGGTCCTGGGTTCGATCCCCGGCTGGGCCGATTGAGGTTTTCTTGATTGGTCCAGGTCTGGCTGGTGGGAGGCTTAAGCCGTGGCTAGTTACCACCCTACCGACAAAGACGTACCGCGAAGCGATTTAGCGTTCCGGTACGATGTCGTGTAGAAACCGAAAGGAGTGTGGATTTTCATCCTCCTCCTAACAAGTCAGCCCGTTTCTATCTTAGACTGCATCATCACTTACCATCAGGTGAGATTGTAGTCAAGGGCTAACCTGTAAAGAATAAATTCAGTCTGCGTAAATGAGTTTTCTATTTGGTTAATTTTTTTAACCGTCAAAACCAGCTGTAAAAATATAAACCTGGGCATGGGCAAGATGAGAGTGAATAGGCATCTTCTACGCAAGCTCGTTCCACCTCAGGCCATACCTATACATAACATCAGGTGAGATCGTGGTCAAGCGCGAACTCTTAACTTCTTATAAAATAAATGTCCACAAATTTCTTTCATACCTAAGTATGTTCACGCAGCCTTGATCTTTTCGACGCGCCCAATACAATGTTTTTCTTCCATGTCATTTTCTCTGTCACTTATCTCAGTAATTTATAGGGTGTCTAGTAATTGTATCACTGATATCTGTCAGCGAAGTATTTTAAAAATCTTTTCAGTCTTAAAATCAGCAAATTTTTTTTTCTATGATTCATTACAATATTAAAATTAAGTACACTTAAAAACTATTGATTTTTCTGTGCAACAGTAAACAGACTCAATTACTAACAAACATCTTTAGCCTCTCTTGCTTAATTCATATGTTATTTGAATACAATTTAAAAATATAAAAGTACAACATAATATCCTGCGAGTACCTATTAATTTGCAAACATCAAAACCACCCGAATGTAAATCGATTAAAATAAATTCATTGCCCAATAAGTAAGTATAGTCTCCCCTCGTCAAAACTCCGTATACCATAGCTAGCTGCATACTGTTTGACCTTGGGGTGGAATCCCTCATAGCCTAGCAACGTTTAGATCCCCTGGCCGAGCCTAATCTACAGATAATCATACCTATAGGATGCCTACACCCCGTCCAGAAGCTAGAAATATTTTAAGGTGCCAAAAGTCTGATGTTAATCCTATTCCAAATAATATTATAAACGCGAAAGTTTGTATGGATGTTAGCATGTTTGTTACTCTTTAACGCTGTAACTACTAAACCGATTTGGCTGAAATTTGGAATGGAAATAGATTATACTCTGGATCCTTTTCATCCTGGAAAAATCCACGGTTCCCGAGGGATTTGTGAAAAATTTAAACCACGCAGACGAAGTCGTGGGTGTCCTATAGTTTAATATATTTATTCTACAAATTTAAAACAATTCTGAAAATAAAAAAATGGATGATATGATAACGGAAATTTGGTAGGAAATAACCATAACTTACAATTACAATAAAAAAACAGAGAAATTAATAACTGATACGGAATAGTAATAGTAGATACTCTAGATAGTTAGAGTTTGTATGTGTAAGAGGATTATGCGGAAATCTATACTAATATTATAAAGCTGAAGAGTTTCTTTGTTTCGTTGAACGCGCTAATCTCAGGAACTACTGGTCCGATTTAAAAAATTCTTTCAGTGTTAGATAGCGCATTTATCGAGGAAGGCTATATGCTATATATTATGCCCGTATTCCTACGGTAACGAGGAACCACGCAGGTGAAAGCGCACGGCGTCAGCTAGTATATTTTATAGAAGTAGAAGTTTTTGAAACATGACGCTTTTTTGACCTTCATTTAACTTCATGCTATATTTAAACGCTTTTTTAACGCTCGTTAAAAAGCTTTCGTGCGAATGATCGCTAACTATTTAAAATTTACAGATTGTTTATGTCAACTCGTCTTATTCAAAGAAGAAGAAAGTAAAGCTGATTGCTTCCATGACATCGGCCATTGAAACAGATTGCAAGAAGTCGAATAAAACATTGCAATGTCATATCCATTCACTCAGACTCAGTAGATCCACTGTTTCAACCCCCTGGCAACAGCGCTGCGGCACTCCCCAGCCTGCTACAATCACACTCAATACTAGGTATGCAAGTGTTACCAGTACATCCAGATGTGTTGATCCAATTATTCTGTAACATGGATTCTGTTGTAAATTGGGACATATGTTTATATTTATTTGCTGAACTGTTTGATAATATTTCATTTTAAAAATTAATTTGTAATTTATTAGTTAGTTGACTAAAAAGTTTGTGAATTGATTCATCTATGTTACTTATCTCGAAATTTATTTTTTAACCCCCGATGCAAAAAGAGGGGTATTATAAGTTTGACGTGTCTGTCTGTCTGTGGAACCATAGCTCCCGAACGGATGAAGCGATTACAATTTAGTTTTTTATTGTATGAAAGGTGACTTACGTGCGAGTGTTCTTTTACATATTTGATGAAAATTGGTTGAGCCGTTTAAAAGTTCTGGGGATTGAAAACCTAATGTCTGCAAATATACTTGAGTGAAAGTGCACTGAAAGAGAACATTGATGACTTGATCAAGAGTGTAATTAATAATTTCATGACTTTCGGGGGTTTTTCAAAATTTTCAATTTTATGTTATTAATCTACAAGTGTATCTACACTAATATTATAAAGAGGAAATATTTGTAGTATTGTATGTAACGAATAAACTCAAAACTTCTAGGGCGGTTTCTTTCACCAATTGAAAATTACATTATCAAAGAATTGTATGGGCTATATTTTATTCCCGTATTCACACGGGAATGAGAAATACGTAGATGAAACTGCGAAGTTCTGTTAGTCTTCTATAAATTGTGAGTAGTTATTTGAAAGCGTATAAATGGTATAGCTACTTATCCTTACTTGCTATGTAAGTATTGTACATTAATTTATTTTTGCAATTTATACATAATTATAAATTATTTTACGTCACACAAACAAATAGTTATTTCTACAATTTAAATTAATATTTCACATTCATAGTAATTCTGATACTCAATAATATTATGAACCTATTTCTCTCTCTAGTCTGCTATTTCTTAAACCGTACATCGCACGGAAGAAGTTATAATAATTACATCCCGGTTGTGTGCCAGGAGAAAATCGTTTCCTTCTAAACGAAGATCTATATATTCCCACTAACGATAGACTTATGTCTTTAAAAGATCAACAGTGACACAGTGAACTGATGCGAGGCGACACGCTTACCTCGACTGCATTCTACCCTCATATTTTTGTCCTTACAACACACTCTCCCCCTGACATACTTGATGTTTCCCCCTATAATTACTTCCCCTTTTTCCTCTCTCTCGTCCCCTTTTCAACCGTAATACCTAGGTCTAAAGCGAACCTAGGTATACCTACATCTAAATGCTCGACGGGATTTGCGAGGGGGACGCTAAAAGGGCTCGGCGCCAATGTGATATAAATTTGTATATCTGTTATACATCTGATGCGGGGGAGGCTACGCAGTTGTTTGTCTTGTTTTGAACAAAATATTTTCTGCATACTCGGTTTTAAAATGTATCTACCTTTATAGATTTTGTTCCAATGAAACCACCAATATCAACTCAACGAAATCCATATTTTATTCCGTTTACAAATTATTCCCGCGCGTTTCATTTAAATATTGACGATTGATATTCATTTTACGTTTACAGTACATTTTGACAATGTCATCGCAGCTCTGCAAGTTTAATGAGTGCTCCATTCAGCCACGTAAATTGAAAGTCACCAAAAAGTGTCCATTAAAAGGAATTGAAGATCCACTCGCAAATTAACTCGGGCAAAAGTTTACCCTCAAAATAATTAGGGATTCGCCGCAATTATCGCCGCAAAATCAAACTTTCCTTTGATCGTTATTTAGAAAAAGTATTGACAATCTCGACCCTAAAATGTTGAGAGTATAGTTGAAAGTCACAGCATGAATGTTTAGACGACGTTGTATAGGGAATATTTAAATGGGCAAGACGCCGCCGAAAAGTTTCGTACCTTTGCCTTTTTGTTAAATCACCAAAGGGAGACCTGGCAATAATTATAATTATTTGCCAATTTGTAAGTAAAGTTTTTAGAGAAACTTCTCCGTAATTGCTAGTCTTTTAAGTATCATTTAAATGAATAATCCCCCGATTTCAATAGAGTTCGAGTCACCGCTCATTTATGAGTGAGCAGAATTATCGGGGAAAGGAAACGACTTTTAATTTTTCAGAGGAGCCTCATTGCGAAGTTAAATTATTTCGCATGAAAAATCTCTTTAGGATTTAACGATTTGCCACTGAATATTCCAGATACGACGCGACGTTGATAAAATCCGATTTTGGGAGACTAGATTTAAAGCGACGATTTATTTCAAAAAGTCTTTACTTGTTTCATATTTTTATATCTATTATAAGATGTTGGAAGAGTATTGTGACATTGTTTTGTAACAGAATTAACAAGATCTAATCGTAATATAAAAATAATTAAAATATTATTTCATTAATGTGCCTTCTGGGTTAGCGTAGATTATATTCCTTAGTAGTAAAGTAATTATTCTGTATTATGCTATCTTTCATAATCACTTATTATTATTAACCGATAAATTAATATTGTTATAACTGCTACATCAGACTATAACAAGCATTCACCAAAATTTTGTCTAAAAGATATCCCTTTTAAGAAAAAACTGCTATTTCCTGCTATGATTAGAATAATCTTCATTTTGATTTGCTTTTGTTTATACTAAAAAATACACGTTTCTATGGAGAACTTTTAAACAATTATCTTTACTAACAAAGTAAGTTTAGGTAAGTACCTTTACTAACAATAGCAGCAAAACTAGAATATGAAACGTCATCCATCAGAGAGTAAGCAGGTGGTTATCAGCATGAAATTTACCGCACGGATTTGTTTAGTGAAAGGCATAAAATGAAGCTGTCACGAATACAGCAAGATGACGGATCCATCAATCAAAAGTACGGTGCTATTGCTAAACTTGCTCTGAGGACATAGTGGTAGATGTAGCGGTAGCGGATAAAATAAACGCATTGCTACTGATTGACAATTTACAAACATAAATACGATTCATCATATAAGCTTACTGCTGAGCTCGAGTCTCCTCTCAGAATGAGAGGGGTTAGGCCAATAGGCCACGCTGGCCTAATGCGGATTGATAGAGTTCACACACGTAGAGTATTAAAAAAATATCTGATATTCAGACGATGTTTTCCTCACCGTTTGAGACGCAACTGAAAAGTTGGAGGTGCTTGGCCCCGGACATGATTCGAACCTACACCCTCCGGAATCGGAGGCAGAGGTCATATCCACTGCGCTATCACGGCTCACTGCGGGGTGCTCATCTTTAAATAAAATATCTAAATGAAGGTCTCATCATCTCCTTACCCTTATCACTTAACAATTAAGAACACAACGTACGATTTATGTTTAAGAACATTACCTAATCAAGTTACCTTTACCACGGCCCTTTATACTTCTTCCTTTTTCCTAGGATTTCCCTTCACTGCTTTGCTCCTATTCATCATAGCGTGATGAAAAATATACTATAAGCTGCCCAGGAGTATGAAAAATAATTGTACCAAGTTTCGCTAAAAACCACACAAGAAGACAAAAATTTTACTGATTATGCAATCAGTAAAATTTATTTAATATTTGGCATCTGTATCGATCACTGATCACCCGCTGATAGTTATTTCGGAAATATGTACAGAATTGACCTCTGTACAGATTTATTATAAGTATAAATAGAATATCGCAAATGCGCTCCGCTCCGCTGTCCGCTGTCTTCTTATTGATGTCATGATAGCCTCAGCCTATGATTGGCAAGCATGTGACACTGTCAAACCTTATCTCTAGGAAGGTCCAGCGAAGCGAGTAATAGCTATTTACCTGCCCTCTCGTGTTCAACGGATTATTATCTACGGATTTGATTCTTTTTCAGATGCAAAGGAAGATTAGAAGAGGGTCGCTCCTCGGAATTGAGTATTAACTGGAGTGGTCCAATATATCTAATTTATATAAAATTTGATCTACTTTGTTTGACCTGAAAGCGTGTTTCTCATTAATTTTACGGGTCAGGTGATTTAAAAAGTAACGCTGTTATTAGAAAAGTCAAAATGAAATAGCCAATAAAAGAAACTCGAGAAATGCTGATTTGAATTTGTTAGTTGTGATTTACAGAGTACAAATATATTTTATTCATGTTACTGCCCGACCTGTACTTAAGGAAAGGTTCGTGACCTTAGTTAGGCTCAGTTTTGTGTGCTTTTATTTTTAAATTTCGGCGCATTTGAATTTTTTTACTTCAATATAACTAATGTTAAATACATAAGTTTGATGTTCATGAATTTTTTGGTGTTTTCATTGGTATCGGATAAAGAGATTTTCGTCCCAAGAAACGACGACGAGGTGAGTGTGTGTTTTTTATTTTATTTTTTTCAGATACAAAATGAAAATCTGCACTTTCCTCAACCGAAGAACTATATGAGGACCACGCTATATTTGTAGCGCACGGAAGATACCGCACGCATGAGGTGCACGACTTGATCGTGCTCCCCCCCCCCTCCCCCCTTCCACCCAAAGGAAGAAGAAAGAGAAGAAGAACTAATGAACTACTGAGTCATAATAAGAAACTGGTTGTATCTGATTGACCACGTAAGTGACGTCAGTAATGTTAATTTTAATTGCACATCGTTTTACATAAAAATGTTCTCTTTTTCCTTGTAACGAAACACAAAAACTGTGCGTTTTACGACAGACGGCTTAACCCACGACCTCTTCTAATTAATCATAACAGTGGAACTATTAAGGAAAAGAGAGTGGAGTTACAATCACAATTCAAAAGATTTCGTAACAAAATAATAAATCAAATACTAAATAGTACTTCATGAAAAAGGATAGTTTAAATATTAAAGAACCATATCGCATGCGTCACAAAACCCATTACTTCAACCCCGGTCTGATTAAACACTAATTCCTATCCCATATAAAACTGTCCGTTGAAAGTTATCAACAAGACCCGGTCCAAAACAGAACCTCTAATGGGTCTCCGGGGACCTCTCCTTTAATGGGCACTCGTAAATTGCACGGAAATAATTAAAATTGCGAGCTCGTACAGTCGCAGACCAAAACATGGTCATTAAAAGTGGTCCACACAAAAGGGTTCCTATCCGATAAATAAACCAGAGGATCCCACATCCCAGTGCTGGCTAAAAGCTGTTATCGTAGCTTCAAACACTAGTTCTCTGTTGGACAGTTTTATTGCATGTAATTCGTGGATTTTGAAACGGAAGGATAAATAAAGTGCATCCGCAAATTTAACAAACAAAAGCGCATTTTAACAAAAACAAAGTGAGGTTCTATTTATGATAACTGGAAAACAGGACCTAAGATCAATAACATCTAAATAGAATAGAATAGAATAGAATATCTTTATTTGTCCACACACAAGTAAAAAAATAAAATAAACAAACAGAACATACAATACATACATCTAGTCGTGGACAAAAAAGGTATCCACCTCATCACGATGCCACAGCGAGCTGTGGCGCTGGTTTTCAGATGAAATCTTGTGTGTTCACGGACGTGTCTACGTGACGTGTCTTAACTTAAAACTTATAACATGATTACATATTATATGATTTATACTAAGTAAAATAAAATAATGAAACAAAAAAGAACAGAGTAAAAAAATAACAAAATTAAGATATATGGAAAACTAAATTAACAGGAAAAAATCAAACAATAAATACGAGTCAACCCGTAAAGTGAACGATCTGCCGAACATCTCATAATATAAGTAAGATAAATCTGCAAATAGCAATACTTTTGACTATTAAATCTCCCAGATTTATTCTTTTAAAGGACGCGTTAATCACCTGATGATAAGTGGTAATGCAGTCTAAAACAGTAGTAGATTAACTTGCGAGGTCTTGATTATCTTGGCTGATTTTTAACTGGCATCATAGGGGGACGCTTATTGATTCGAACGTTGTCGTTGCCAGTAGACCTTTAATTAATCACACAAATGAAGCCTAACACCAACTAACAGAAACCAAAGCCAACTTGGATAATATTAAATACCTTACCTATCAAACTATCAAACTTAGAATCAGCTGGGAATTCTTATTTAATTGAGATAAAATAAGAATTCCAAGCTGCCTCATAAAGGTCGACTATATTCACTCATTGATGTACAAATAAATGCTTAAAGTCGTGAGTTTCTTTTTAATATTATTTTATTGTTTGTAATTTAACATTAGATCTACAGAAGGTAACCTTGAACATATTTATACCCCTACCAAACCCTTATCACGAACTCAACGAAGCAAACGTTGTCTTAGACAGATTTCAGTGATATCACACTTAACTGCACTCGCTTGATCTCGATCACCCACTTGTCAGGTCTTGATATAGATTCGAAAGAAATTGTATAAATCTAGACACCACTTTTATCCTTTATTCAAGTTGGGAAAAAGAACAGGTAGACACAAATAGATATTGTCGGAGACGGGTTGACATCAGAAGATGTAAATCCTAAAAGGCTAATATTATGAATCAGGTCAAACAATTCCCATGAAGAATGTTACTAATAAACCCTCGAGTGGCAGAGAATAAATAATCTTGAGTGAAGTTCCGGACTTGTGACCGATGGATGTAGGGTTTAAGATGCCCTATATGTTAACACTAAATACTCCATAGTTTGGCATACTAAAATTTAGTTTTAATTTGTGAGTATATACTCATTCATTAAAAATCTAAGCCATCTCTTTTCAGTAACAGTTCAAAATAACGTCAAGGAAAAAACATTAAATGTTTTTTTCATTTTTAAAACATTAAATGTTTTTTTCATGCACTTAGTAATAATAATTTTGCATGGATATAAAAAATTTAAAGTAAGTAGGTAACACGTACGTACTCGTAGTTATGTATACGTAAACGGAGGGTGAATTGTGATAGCGTGCCAAAGGGATGAAGTAACAGATAAATACGACTTGATTACGGCCCGAACGCGTCGTAAAATATCGTCAATCGTTCCACTTAGCGGGATTAAATCTAAATGTAGTGGAGCGACAGCTCTGTTACTGCTTTGTCGACAAGTTTAAGACTTATTTTAATCTAAACGGTACAATATTTTGCTGATGTTTTATTTGTTTCTACTGTAAGCAAGGATTTTATACTGAGGAGAACAGGGGTGTCTTATTGTCTTAATTTCATTTAGTAACATAGTAAAACAACGGAAGTTATTTATATAAATAATATTTAAATATTGCGTACATTGTCGACTTGCGTTTTCAGGAAGTGTAAAAAGTATAAATATATAATGTAAGTGAAGACAAAATTGTGCATGTGTGCGCTCAATGAGGTAGCTAAATTCTGATCACTTTTTTGTGGTGATTTTGTAGGCATGTAACTAAAATATGCCAATTTCCTGAGTAAGGACATAAAATTAACATTTGGTAGCGATCGTTATAGTCATACATTATCACTAAAGCTCGCCAACTTCCATTGCCAAGCAGTATGGGTAGATCAAAGTTTCAAAACTTTCATATATATGAAAGATGTAATTATAAAATGGATTATTTAATGATGAATCTCTTGCATGATTTTCAAGGTAATCCCATATTTTTTTTTTTGAATGGCCGTTGCTATATAAAAGAGATATTTCAATTTTATCAGTTTATTGCCAGAAATATTCACAAATTTATTAAAATATACATTATTTACTATATCTAAAAAATAAGAACACATATATTGTGAAAGTAGCATTCATTTTCAGAACGCGTTAGTTAATTTTAGCTTCTCATTTTTACCATTGCGTTGTAATTCAATAGAACACATAAATCCACTAGAGTGTACTTTCGACCGTACCTACAATAGAGGGAAATTAATTTGTTTTTCTTACAATGGAATGTCTAGACAATCGCATATAATTCAAGTTTCACTTAGTTCGTCGACGCTAATGGCCAAAAACTAAGGACCCGTGTTTATAACAACATGTAGATCATTTTAAAGGTGACCGGTGGGATCAAACTGTCCCAATTGTTAAAATAGTTATTTTGCTCGCAAAGCCGTTGTCCCTAATTTATCATTACTCGCTGCTGCTATATACCATTGTAATATATTATCATTACTTGCTATAAAACATTGTAATATATTTGTTTCATAAACAAAATGTATCTTTATGTATTTCATTTACAAATGTTTGACTATAGCTGTGATTTGCAGTTTGCATTTTTTTTATCCTTTACAAGTTAGCCCTTGACTACAATCTCAATAATTATGATGGTAAGTGATGATGCAATCTAAGATGGAAGCGGGCTAACTTGGTTGGAGTAGCATGAAAATCCACATCCCTTTCGGTTTCTACATAACATCGTACCGGAACGCTAAATCGCTTGGCGGTACGCCTTTTTCGTTAGGGTGGTAACTAGTCACGGCCGAAGCCTCCCACCAGCAGACCTGGACCAATTAAGAAAATCTCAATCGATCCAGCTGGGGATCGAACCCAGGACCTCCGTCTTGTAAATCCACCGCGCATACCACTGCGCCACAGAGGCCGTCAAGAAATGTGAAGTGCCCGTTTTTGAGAGAGTATCAATTATAACAAGTAATTACGCTATTCTTAGCTATAAGCTTTATCTGTTTTGAATTTAATTTTTCATTCACCCGTTCTACAATTTTTAAATAGAACATTTGGGATACGAAACTTTTTTTTTTATTTTTTAAAAGTTAGATCTTGATTACAATCTCACCTGATGGTAAGTGATGATGCAATCTAAGATGAAAGCAGGCTAACGGGGGAGAATGAAAATCCACACCCCTTTCGGTTTCTACACGACATCGTACCTAACTAAATCACTTGGCGGTACGTCTTTGTCGCTATTCTTTTTTTTTCGAAATCCTGTGGGCGAATCCAACTCGTACTTATCTGATTTTTTACTATTCACAGATTGTATTGCCCATGTTGTTTAATACTGTTAGAGAAGTATGAACAATTTCTACTTAACAGTAACATAACACAAAAAGTACTTAACTTTACGTTTTTTATTGGTTCTTTTTATTACACTTTGCAGGATTGTTTAGTGACACTACATTTTAATATTTATCTGCAACCGGTTCGCTGGTTTTATTGCCAAAGTTGTGGGGTGTTTCAGAGGGTGGCGACATTACATCTCGCTATTTAATCGGTGTTAGGTACTGGTCAATGTCCCTGGAGATATGATATGATAGCCATTTATTTATATCTAATACTGAGGAGAGCCGTGACACGACCTCTGCCTCCGACTCCGGAGGGTACGGGTTCGAATCCCGTCCCGTGTATGCACCTCCAACTTTTCAGTTGTGTGCATTTTAAGAAATTAAATAGCACGTGTCTCAAACGGTGAAGGAAAAATATCGTGCGGAAACCTGTATACCAGAGAATTTTCTTAATTATTTGCGTGTCATTAGGCCAACTATTGGCCTGACCCCTCTCATTCTGAGAGAAGACTCGAGCTCAGCAGTGAGCCGAATAAGGGTTGATAATGAATACTAGAGGACGCCCGGACCCCGTTCGCATAAAATTCTGTTTTTACAAACCCGGCGGGAACTATTTATTTTCTAAGATAAGACGTAGTAAGTTCTGCTCCAAGTTCCTATTTATAATTATACCAAAATCATCTAAATCGTATTAGTAGTTTAGTCGTGAAAAGGTAAGTTAACAAGCACTTTTCAACGTCCACTTTGACTATTTGTGGTTCCTAAGACTGATTCTGTCTTAGGAACCACAAATAGTCAAAGTGGACGTTTGCTTTCCTAAGACAAGCAGGCAAAAAATTCAACAGTTGGTCTTTAAAAATCATCCTTCTATAATATAATAATATTTATGTTATAGTATTAATTCTACTTGTAGAGTTGAAAATGAGAGTCAATCGAATTGCCTCCAAAAATCTTTGTCGTAAAAGTACTTAGATGTTCATTTATTTCAATCAGGATTAGTTATCAAGCACTTTTGAAACGTCTGGTTATTGTATGAGATAAACAATGGTGATAATTAAAGTCGAAACCTATAAATTAAAGTTACAAGCTATGAATCAAAGTATTCGCTATAGTTGGATAATTTCTTTGCTGATACGAGTTTAACATACCTACTCGTCTCGCATTAGGCCAGCGTGGTGGACTATTGGCCTAACCCCTCTCATTCTGAGGAGAAACTCATGCTCAGCAGTGAGCCAAATATGGGTTGATAATTAGTACAGTAGAAACTGAGCATTTTTAAATTAAAAAGAAAAAAAAGAACACATAAAACCTACTTTTATATTTGTTTGTTTCTTTGTTTCTTTGTTCATTGTGCTTAATAGTTTAGTATCCACATTCCCAGTACTGCGGCAGACTGCAGATAACCGAAATTAATTTACAAAGGAGAGATATAGTCATAATTAATTGTAATTTATGGCGATAGCGTTGAAAATACCTCGAATTAAATCCATAAACCACACGAAAATACGTTGCGGTGTCTATAATCATTAATATTCGTATAAAACAGAAGCTGGATAGCAGTTTTACGTCTTATTAAAGGGTTGTAAAATTTTATGTGCCCCCTACAACTGGCGGGACTTGTTTAATTAAAAACGCTTTGTGAATAATCATGACGCATAAATGTTCTTTGTTTTATGTTATGAGGAGACGTTAAACACAGAAGTGAAATACAATTTTTTTCTTTGTGAACCATACTGTAAATATAATTGCGGATACTGAAATTTAGTAGCAGAGCTTTTTGTGATAAAACTCCCAAAAAAATACTACCATATTAATTTTGCAGTTTGGATCGTGCTGCGATGCAAGAACCAGCTCATGACTAAGGGCCCCGTATGGGTTCGAAACTAGTCGGGCATACTCCGACGTTATATCACGTGAGTTTTAGCCGTGTTTCATAATCAATTAATATGAATAACACTCACGATAGTTTAAATTCTAAAATACTACCATGCTTATTTCTGCTGACAAGAAACATTTTCTGATCGTGTAAGTGCCATAGGCTCCATAATGGGACCTCAGCGGCGTCACCGGAGGGTTTGGGTGAACGCAGAAGCATCACCTGATCGAAGGCAGAAGCAGAGTAGACGGGCGGAACGACTCTATGAGCGTCTCCTCTGAGACTGGACCTCGGCTTAGATTGTTTAGAGGGTCAAGCAGCATTGGTGTGTTTTGGTTTAAAGGTATTCGTGACTGGTAGGCAGATACTTACGCCTCAGGTTGCTAACATTCCTTACATGCCTTGCGAAGTTACAGGCATATGAGGCTTTATACCGACGTCTCAGGTTGCTAGCATGCTTTATATGCGAAGTGTTACCCTGTTTATGGCACAATAGCTGGAATAGCTATTGCGATGATTTTGAGAGCTGATTTTTTATAAAATAAAAATCGGACAAGTGCGAGTCGTACTCAGTTATCGAAGTTTCCTTAGTTAGATAGGACCATTATAAATAGTTCGTTATAATCGAATTGAGCAGATTTTACCGAGCTTTTCCCTTATTTCAGACCCAATTACTAATGTATAGTTTTGCAGCCTAGTCCTCAGTGGACGTCCGTCGGCTCTTATGATGATGATAATGATGAATGATGATGATGGTGATGATGTAGTTTGAGATTTTTTCTTATACTTGATGTTACTTGCCAAATTTCGTAGTCCTAGGTCAAATTGAAGTAGCCTCTGAGTTTTGATTTCCTTAAGAGTGTCTAAATATGCGTTTTTTGCTAAAAAAATGTCTGTATATTTTTTTGACGTAAACTTAGAAATTTTTTTCTACATTGCAATGATATAGTTTTACATTGCAATATATTAAACGAATACATGTTTCATAATAACCCTAAGCACTGAACAAGTTGCAAACTAAGCAGTGCTCAAACCCTACAGCCACTACTCAAAAGCAACTCAAAACTACCCGTGAAGTAGCACTTGGAAACTAGGTACGTAATAACATATTCTTTCCGTAATTACTTTAATGTGCCTACAATTTTATTCTTGTCACAGTATAGCAAATTATACTTTCAAGCTGTCTACAGTGAGATTCAATGAAAACGGTTGATTAAAGAGAGGATATTAAAACATTATTTAATTTTATTTTAAAATTATGTATGGCTTAATGATCGTTTATATGGGGATAAGATAAATGTGTAAATATTTTTTTTATTACCTTGCCAAAAAGCTAATTTAATTTTTTAATAACTTCTGTAGTTAGTTCTTAATAACTTATGTAGTTTATTCACTTTTGTAAGTTATTTTAGAATGTTTTACTTATTTTGTTAACCCATAACGACTGCAGGTGTTTTCTTTTTCTTATTTATTATTGTGCAGTTACTACATAAATAAAAGTTTCTACAATCAAGAATGCTGAAGTCGAATAAAAAAAATTATAATACCAAATATCGGAAAATTACCGTATTTAGCTTTTTGTATTTATTTTTTGTATTTCGTTAAATCAGATGAATTCAATTAATTGTTAACAAATAGAAAATAGCAAGAAAAAATTGTCCAATCGTCCGCGGTTTCGCTAACGTTTTTTTCTATCCCTCGGGAATTTTATCTACTTTTATTCGGAATGCTAATGCCTTATGTGAAAAATTACATGTCAAGTACGCAAAGTTTTAAAGCGTAATAAACAGATTTTTTACGCATTTTAAAAATGCTCTAAACTACCTAAATAAAAAATGATAATTGGCCTCTTCTTTTTTTTATCCTGTTTGATTGTAGCAAATGTTGTACACAATAATCTTTGTACTTCCACTATTTAATTTGCAAGTTAGTAAGCGCCAGTGGAGCTAAAGAGTTGTTCATTAAGATTAAAACACGCGGCTTGAGCACGTGCGACATAGATCTACGATTTGCGAACAAAGAATATTTAAAATAGTTGAGTTTACTGTTTAAAACTGTTGAATTTTATTTGTTGTACTATCAAGAATTACAATAACGATATGGTAACAAGTGACATTAACAATATGGTATACAAGTAAGAACATTTTGTGACAAGTTGACCTGACTGCGATCTCAACCATTGATGATAAGTGACGATGCAGTTTAGGATTTTTTTTTCTGATTGTGTAAGTGCCTTATGGGACCTCAGCGGCGTCAACGGGGGCCAAGCGTAGAAGCCATCGCCTAATGGGGCCCAAAGGCAGAAGCAGAGTAGATGGGCGGAAGTCCAGAAGAAGAAGTTTAGGATGGTAGCGAGCTAACTTTGGAGAGGTACTCGTAGAGTGGTGATAACTAACCGCGACTGAAGATCTACTACGTAGATGTAATGGTGTTTAGGTTTGTTGTATATGCGTGATAGCCCAGTAAATATGACCTCTGCCTTCGATTCTGGAGGGTGTGGGTTCGAATCCGGTTCGGGGCATGCACCTCCAACTTTTCAGTTGTCTGCATTTTATGAAATTAAATATAACGTGTCTCAAACGGTGAAGGAAACCTGCATATCAGAGAATTTTCTTAATCCTCTGCGTGTGTGAAGTCTGCCAATACGCATTGAGCCAGCGTGGTGGACTAATGGCCTAAACCCTCTCATTCTAAGAGGAGACTCGAACTCAGCAGTGAGCCTAATATGGGTTGATAACGAATATTGATATTAGAATTAAGAACACTCAGAGCATGAAAGGCAAATTAAATGAACTGAACCTAATACTCGATAGCGTCATTTATAACACGTGACAAGTGAAGCATCTTTCGAAACTTGCAGTTTGCTGGTTTACGCCACGTTGCGTGAACAAGCTCATGATTTAAAATCCCAGATGTATTCAAATTGAATACTTAGATATTAAATTGTATACAACAAAGTGATACCACGCGTAAGACGTCACAAGCGGTGACTTGTAAGCAAAACATTTTACCTTAATGATACGAAAACTTCAAAACAGCATCCAGGATTAAACTCGTAACTCAACAAGATCGTTTGAGAATACTCAAGATTACGTACTTAATGCAGAATTACCGGATGCCATCTCACAAAGTATCTTTTGATGGTCGTAAAAACATCCCTTAACGATCGTCCGATCTCACTCACCCTTGGCCCCGCCCACCTCCTGTACAGCTTTTATGCCCTGTACCATCTTAACCCCAATAATAAAATGCGGGTTGTAAATAGATAATAAGGGAGGAACATACAGACGCCGTTAAAGGCGCCATCATCGTACTATAACTACCTCTATCTTGGCGTACTAATCGACCTTGCTTTTGTTTTAATACCCCTTTTTATTAGTCTGTGCCACTACGCTGCCAATATTTAAATCCACAATATTCACTTGAATTACTCCTATAAGAAGATTTAACTAAAAGAAACCCGTGACTTCGAATGTGGAATTCAGTTTGTGCGAACAACCGAATTAAAACGGGGATTTATCACATATAAGGTGGTACTAAAAGTCTGTATTCATCATCTTTATCAACCCATATTCGGCTCACTGCTGAGCTCGTCTCCTCTCAGAATGAGAGGGTTTAAGCCAGTAGTCCGCCACGCTGGCCCATAGTGGATTGGTAGGCTTCACACACGCAGATAATTAAGAAATTTCTCTGGTATGCAGGTTTCCTCACGATGTTTTTCTTTCACCGTTTGAGATACGTGATATTTAATTTATTAAAATGCACACAACTGAAAAGTTGGAGGTGCATGACCCAGACCGGATTTGAACCCACACTCCTGAATCGGAGGCAGAGGTCATATCCACTAGGCTATCACGACTCTCAAAAGTCTGTAATGGCAAGTCATTATTTGAAAAAAAACATGCGCTTTATACTCGGATAGTTAAAAGTCTAGACCCTGCTTCTCCCAATGCCATCTCAATTAAAACCTCGTACTTACCTAAGAAAGCAAGTAGTAAAGCGTTTTCTATGTTCTGTTGTATGTAGCATAAGCTGAGCTTTACAAAAAGGTCTGGCTATCACAAACTCTCGTGCTATAGCGACAAGTACTCACACCAAATCACATTCCTATAATGTTTATTGTTTACTATTTAAAGTTAAACATGTTTATGAGCACTCATCACATAATCATCTAACCAATTATTGCCTATTGTTATAACCAACTGTAGAAACAGGAACCAAAGAATTAACGCACTCTCTAAGGCACGGAATATTTTATTTATTTATTCGGAAGCCAACGTTGTATACAAAAAACTTATGACTAATTAAACATAACATGCATTAAAAAGTAATATGCTACATTGTACACCCCACTTACAGGCTAACTCAACATGGGTTTATTTTAATACAATTCTTAATTTACCATTAAAAAAAAGAAACAAAAACTAAATCTACCTACCACTAAAAAAAAAAAAGAAACTAAAAGAAAGAAAGAAAAAAAAAATGTAATTACAACAATAATAATGGGAATTAACAATAAGAAATTACATTTAAAACAAAAACAGAATGCATTTAAAGTACATATAATATTATGAGTTTGAATATTCTGTAATTATGCTTGTATAAATTAACATTATGAGTTTGAGCTCATATCTATCTCTCTCTATCTATAGTATCGTGTTAAACAGAGAGCGATAGAGACGAAATTTAAGACTCTCTCTGCCGAGTTATAAAAACATCGTTACAGAATAGCGCTCTAGAACTCGGACCTCTTAAGATCGCATAGGCGCAGTAAAGTACCAACAAGGTAACCTTTCCAATTGGCATAAGGCAGTGTAAAAAACCGACATTGTGAGTTTGAACTCATCTCTATCTCTCTCTAACTATAGTATCGTGTTTAAACAGAGAGCGACGGAGACGAAACTTGAGACTAACTCTGCCGAGTTGTAAAAACATCGTTACAGAATAGCGCTCGAGAACTCGGACCTCCATAGGCACACTAAAGTACAAGTGTATGCGTGTATGAGCTCAGTACGTAATATTTTGAATAATATAGTATACTGGTCCCTGCTATGTACGGTTGCAATTACAATGCGAGACTCGTGTCAGGTAATTGAGTTAGCGGTCTGCCCGGCGCCGATCATTGCGAGCTCGTACGCGACGTAGGTATCCACGGATATAGCCTGCGATGTATGACAAAAAGCGATACAAAATTGTTTTTCCCATATGTTCGAAAACAACGCAAACAAGGAAAAAAGTTGCAACTACGGAAAATAAACCCTAAAAGATAAGAAAAGACGACTCGTCCTACCGTCCGTAACAACGAATCAATTGACATATTATTCATCAAAATTGGATTAATAGTTTAGGCGCTACGGAGGAGCATATGTGTATCTATTGGTATACATCATCATCATCATCATCATCATCATGTCAGCCGATGGACGTCCACTGAAGGACATAGGCCTTTTCTAAGGACTTCCAAACATCACGATACTGAGCCGCCTGCATCCAGGGAATCCCTGCGACTCGCTTGATGTCGTCAGTCCACCTGGTAGCGGGACTAGGGGTGGTACTGGTATTCAAATACAGATAACTGCTAAAATATGTTCCTGAAGACGCAGTGTGATTATATTAACAGAGTCGCAAGGAGCCCCAAGTTTAGTGGCGGATTTACAAAATTTCGCCGCCTACTGACTTCTGAAATTTACGGCCTCCACAATTCTGCCACCCTGCTTGCTTAACCTGCCTCACTGCCTCACTGCCTAAGGCATAGATAATGGAAGACCATACAAAAAGACTATGAGTAGGTCAGTGGAAGTCAATCGGTTGATATCATGACGAACAATGTAATCAATACTTTATTTGACAACCGTTTCCATTTATTTGGAAGTCCTTCCAGTGTCTCTAACTCTACAAACCAGATACCGTATAAAGTTGCTACGTCAGCATTTTTCACGAGTACCTACGAGATAATTCCAATCGCCTTCGGAATCCTTTCTCCGTGTAAGATTGAAGAAAATGGTGACTTTTTCATTTCATTCAAGTATTTTTAACATAAATATTTTATATTAGTGAACTTTTAATAAAGTTGTATTTTTTTTTTGCTTTTAAACATGCAAGATGATCGGTAAGGATAGTCACGTTTTCTTTTAAAATGGAAAGCTTATTATACCATCATCATCAGACGATGGATATCCTCTGATAAGATTAGGCCTTGTGTGTGGATAACGCAATGGTCTAAGCCGTAAGCCTCCTGCATCCAGGAGTTGCTTGTAACCAGTTTGATATCGCAGGTAAATTTAGTGCTCCATCCTTGTGATTACCGGTGCGAGGTCGCTATTCCAGCATACTTTGAGAAATTCAGACGATTAAGCGAATAAAAATAAAAAATAACAATAACAAAAAAATTTACATACTTTTTATCATTAAGATATTAATGGTCGGGATTCTAATAATACAATAATAGGAATTCTAAGTTAAAACGCATAATCATCAGAAAGACTATCGCCATAAAGCCGCATTATAATGTTTCCTAGTTTCGTTACCAATAAATAAATCTCCGCTACAACAGGATGTCAGTGAAATAAATGTGACGTCAATCTGCCTCCATTTGTCGTTAGTGTTGCTTCGTCGTTAACTGAACGTTACACACGGACCTAACGGTTGACGAACATTATTTTTTTTTAATATCTTCAGAACTTTCTAATGTCAGCCACTGACGATCAAGTAATCTCACATGTCTGAAGCGCTAACGGCTTGATAGACGAAAAAACTGATGTCTTGGACGCGATCAATTTTAACGGAAGTCAAGCCGTTGCTGACATGCAGGCATGTGAGATTACTTGATCGTCAGTGGCTGACTACTTATGAATGACAGTTTGACATACATATTAAACACATCAAATGAGCCGTGATAGCTCAGTGAATTTGACCTCTGCCTTTGTTTCGAAGGGCGTAGGTTCGAATTCGATCGAATCGAAAAATATCGAGAGGAAACCTGCATATCTGAGAATATTCTTAGTTCTCTACGTATGTGAAGTCTAGCAATTCGCATTGGGCCTATTCTTTGGATGAAGCCTAATTCGACTCATTCTGATGGGAGACTCGTGCTCAACAGTGAGCCAAATATGAATTGTTGATGTTGGTGATGATGATAATATAAAATGAGAACTTTGATATTTTATTTTAACCTATTGCAGTGGACAATTATTTTTAATCAGTGATTCTAAAGATATCTTTTGTAACTTAAACGCACACACTCGGTAAAATTACAGGAGTCTTGATTTTTACTATGATATTTTTTGACGTTGGTCAGGTATTATAGGATGTGCAACTTACAATTGGTTAGTTGGGTTGGTTGGTTATAATATTTGGTTTTACTTCTTCTGGTAAGTACTGACTTTTACTGCAAAAAAAATAATTATATTTGAGTTTACCGCTGTCAGTGTGTAACATTAAGTAAGCCGCAGATCTTAAGTTTTGGTGAAGGGGAGAGAAGACAAAAACTTAATGACAAGTGGACAATGGCGGAGATTCGAAACGCTTGTCGTCGCGAGATTGTCAGGAAGCGTTTCCGAGGGAAGATCTCGTTGACAGCCAAACATAAATACATTATTGTTTGCTCATTGTTTGCCGATTGTTTGACGTATGATATTTTCCACTAAGACTGTATTTTATGCTACGTGACGTGGTGACGTGTTGAATTAGTCTCTGATATTTATTTTCTTTTATTAAAGCTTTAATAGCCTTAAGAAATTCTTCTTTGCTCAACTCTGGGAGTTCTAGGCCTTATTAGGCCTTAGGCCTTAGTACGACAGTACTTAAACCTTGACCCTAGGTCAAGGTTTAAGTACTGTCGTACCCACTCTTGGCTCAAGCTCGTTGATTAGTTGGAGTGAATATAATATAAGTTTAGTCAAAAATACACGAAATTTTTTGTTGTAATAGTTTAATTTTTTACCATTTTACTGATCAGTAAACAGAACAGTTTATACTCTATTTATCAGAGGACAAACTTACGATTACACGCACCTTCTTAATTTAGCATCCAGAAACGCGTCATGAACACATTCTATATTTATAGTTGGTATTCTATAGTGTTGGTGGATAAAAAAAGTTCTTATTTCAAAAAATACACACACATTTAAGCAATCCATTTGGCGGGCAGTCTAAGAAGCTCTCGGGTAAATCAAATCAGACAATCAAGTGGAAAAATCCATGTCCGTAGTACAAACAATCAACTCGAGTTACGCGGTCGGGAGTGACGTGGGACGGTCCTCACCTCTTATTTGATCGCCTCTCCACTCCCGCCCTCCCGGGAGTACGCTATTTGTTTTAAAGCTTTATTACTAAGTAATGTGTACATAGGTCAGCCCTCTAAAAATTTCCAGTGTTGACCAATAACTCTAATGTAATGGACTCGCCAGCGCATTTTAATGTTTGATTGGGTTGTAATTTGTTTAGGTTGCTCTTGAAGTTTTGTATATATATTTTGAAAGCTGGATTTCCGGAAGTCAAAACACGCAGAAAATCAAACTTCTGAATAACAAACCATACTAATATTAAAAAAAGACTCTGTAGACGTTAGATGAACTTTAATAAACTTAAAAAGGTAATGATGAACTTGTAAAAAACTTCAAAAGTTTTGAGATAATGAATTAAAACATTTATAGGGATTATACAAAAAGATGAAAAAATTTAAAGTTGTGTAACTAAACTAACTGACGCCCGTGACTTTGTATGCAAAGAAACCTTGAACGATGACATTTTTTATGATACGTACTACATTTATAAACCATTTTCTTGATTTATTATCTTGGAAACCAAAACCACATTAAAATTGGTTGCGTTGTTTAAATGAATAAAGCGTACAAACGCGAAAAGCTTTGTATTATTTATACCTAGAAATATTAAGGAAGTAAAGTTTGTAACGTGTCACAGTGTGATCTCTAGATTTACTGAACCCATTTTGGAAATTCTTATACCACATTTTTGCGTTACTAGTGAGTTTTATAGGCTATATTTGATCCCCGTGTTTTCACGGGAACGAAAACTACGTGGGTGAAAATACAAGGCGTCTGCTAGTACTGCTAACTACTCGTAACTACTGACAAAGCTCAGTGAGTCGCGAAGCTGAAGTTGCAATGGGCAGGACGTCCCAAGGTGCTGGAATGACGACCCCGCACCGGAAAGCGCAGTGTTGGTCATCCCCCACTAGATGAACCAAGGAAATCAAGTGAATTGCAGGGATGGATGGATGCTGGCGGCTCGAGACCGCTGTGATTGTAAGTCCAAGCAAGAGGCCTATGTCCAGCAGTGGACGTCTATCGGCTGATAATGATGATGGTGAACTACTCGTAATGCTAACTTTAATATATTATTATTATTAAAAAAAAATAACTTGAGATGAAATCAACAACAATACACATTACTGTCCATCTGATCAGGAATTATCGAAATCATACAGGGCGAGACCTATTGTGTCAACGTAATTTATTCACCGGTTTGAATACAAAAAACTTGTTCGCCCCGAAGGGTCTCGCAGGGAAAGGTGTCAATTTTTGAAAGATTGGGCCACGTCATGAATATTATATGAACGAATCGAGTTAAGGGTATTTTGTGATAATGTTCGACGGTCGTTTGGATGCTGTCAGCCTATGTCATTTCACATGGATTGGCCCTTTGTTAAAAGTAACACGTACAGTGTCAACTCGGGGAAGATATCGTTTGGAAAATTTGCCTCCTCAAAGCTTGCTATTTGCTCGCCGGGATGGAGATGCTGTGAAAATGTAACAAGCACCGATACTGAAGCTTATAAACACCTACGAGACTTTAAAGTTTAGCTTTGCTTATCCGATTTGCATAGTCGTGAAAAGGATGTGTGAATATTTCTTCGTGATGTGTATTGAACTAGCTGTTGAGCATGATTTTTACTGTTTGGTATTGAGCTTTCTCAATACAAAACCTTTTCAAAAAACCTACAGACAGATTGAAATTTCTACTATTATTTATAACATTAGTATGGATTCAACATTAACTATTATGATCTGCCTAAAGGTAAACATCCAGCTGGCCTATTAACTAACTTATTATACCTATACCTCAACATATGAAAATGAACTTCAAATCAACTGAGAAATGTCATCTACCTACTGTATTATACTAAAGATTGTCAGTAGACACCGGATGACATTTATAACACACTAGCGGACCCGGTCAAGCTTCGCTTTGACTAATGTGCGCTTCTTCCCTACCTTTCCCTACTCCAACCCTACCCTAACCCTACCCAACCCCTACCCTAAACATACCCTAACCCTACCCTACCGTACCCTACCCCTACCCAACCCCTACCCTACCCCTACGCTACCCTTACCCATACCCCTACCCTATACATGCTATGTATCAGAGATGGTGCTGTATGTGAAAAAAGATTTTCTTGCTTTTCTTTTGAAATTTTTCCTGAATTTTCTTTGCTATAAACCTCACGGAGCCCGAGACCTCTCCAACGAATGCAAAACCGTGGAAATCGGTTCGTGCGATCTGGAGTTATAGCGTCAGGAAGGTAAACCCGACTTATTTTTATATAGTAGAAAGAAAAGATAATATCCATTTCGTATATGTCAACTAACATATATCAAAGATAGTGAATTAGTCTGCTGGTCTCTGTTCTTAAAGGAGAGATAATTCGAAGCTTAAAACGTTTCAAGGTTTACCAATAAGAGTTAGCAAGATTAAGGTGTTAATGTTTAAATCTGTAACAATACTGTCTGATCTTTATTATATAACGACCAGTAACATTATTATATAACGACCAGTAACGTTATTATATAACGACCAGTAACGTTATTATATAACGACCAGTAACGTTATTATATAACGACCAGTAACGTTATTATATAACGACCAGTAACGTTATTATATAACTACCAGTAACGTTATTATATAACGACCAGTAACGTTTTTATATAACGACCAGTAACGTTTTTATATAACGACCAGTAACGTTATTATATAACGACCACATTATTCTGTAACAAAACATGATTATGCTGAATTATAAGATGGAAATAATATCATCCTTCATATTGAAACGTATTTTTTTAGTTATGTCGATTAACTTCAAACAGTTTAGTTGTAAATAAAAAAATCTAGAGGCTTGTAAAGTAATAACCATATGAGTCTTTAAACAAACAGGAAAATGTAATAGCCCATTAACATAATATATTATTTCTTTCCAACACCCTCAAAGTGATAATATCTTCATATTTATGACTTTTTCCCAAAAACTTGTAACAAGTGCCATAAATAATAGATTTTACGCGACCCAACAGTTCGATAGCGAGATGCTTTTCTCAACGGAAATCGTAAAATAAGTTTTTTCTGCGCCGCCGCCAACCCTATGCTGGGAAGTCTGCATCAACAAACATTGCAAAATATATAACTTTGTGTACTGCTTGTCTATTCACTATTTTGGTCTCTATTATCAACCTACGAGTATTAAAATAAACATCAAATCTGTCATTTACGTACTGTATGATATCCACCAGTTAGGCTATTCTGTAACGATATTTTTTAACTCGCAAGTGCGAGTTTCAAATTCACATCTAACTCTCTCTGTTTAACTCGATATTATAGAATGAGAAAGATAGCAGTGAACTCAAAACTCGCATTTGCGAGTTAGACACAACATCGTTAGAGCCCAGCAGTAATAGTAAGGGAGCCCGGGATGCTAAATTTACAGTTACTACAGCGTCATTGGAATCGATTAGATTTGGTAGATTAGATGACAGAAGGAATAAATGGTTCTATACATTTTTCTCTTTCAGCGGTGGGGAAAAAAACTACAGACTATAGACAATTTTTATTATTTTGGCTTCCTGAAATCATCAGAATATATTATTTAGGAGATTAGTTAATTTCAAAATAAGTAAAAAAATATTTGCGGACGACGGGGGGAAAAACTGCGTGGGTGTGAAATCGTGCGCGCGGGGAAGTGAGGTTCATCAGTCGTGGGTTTTTCATTCATCGCTCCCCTGCCCGCTCGAACCATCGGGTGTGTTACAAATGAAGTTGGCAAGCTATTTATTAAAACAGCATATTCTGTTAAAGGTAAGAACATCCCTACCCTTTTGAGTTTATTGATTGTGTGGGTACATCACTGGCTTATTAATACAACTATTAATAATCTCAACTTTAACAACCTGAGAGCATAATTCGAAAAGGGTACGGAAACAAAGTGGCCTTCGAATATTGCATCTCGGTTAAGACCCTTTCGCCAATTATTATAATTAACTATAAGAGGAAGTGACCTCTCGGGCTTTGGGAGGGTGGAATAACTTTGTAATACCGTGGCCATTCGAGGAGATTGATGGTAACAAGGCAACTGAATTAAGACTGTAACATACTTGCAAACTTTGATATGGTCCTTAATTTTGTAAGCAAAGTTATTGAGTGGGATTAGTCTTTTGTGTATTTAACAGCAATGTGTACAGTTACCTACAGATATGGCTGTTAGAATAGATAGCTAGTTTAACTTTTATTTTAACACTTTCGCTTCGGTACGAGGTCAATTGACCTCGTACGTCTAGCGTCTTCAAGAGTTACGAGGTTGATGGACCTCGTACCATACCACATAAAGTTCTAGTATGAGGTCAATAAACCTTGTACCGCACCAGAGAAAGTACAGAAAAATCAGTGCCGCAGCGAACGTATTAAACCTTTATTGGTCAGTAAAAAATTTTTTTGACGTGACAAAGTCTTATAATTCGATGGCTGCACACTCGAAAAAAGATGACGTCATGCGTCGTTCCCTCGCTTTAGGGTTGCTAACTTTTTTTACAAGAAATAAAGTATATTCTGATCTATGAAGATTATTAAACAGTATTTTAGAAAAACGAACATTTTCTTTTGAAAAATGCTACCATTCTATCAGTATTTTTTTATGACGTTGTCACGTTCAATAATCGTCAGTAAACTGACTTTAAAGACAACCGATTTTTTCTTAAATCGTTTTAGTTTCACAAACTTTTTGGCACAAACGAAATTCTTCATAATATTAGTATTCTTTCTCATTGTATTCTTTCTCAATAAAAAAAATATATAAATACATTTCGAAGCCGTAACATAATGTGGAAATATTACATAGTTTTACAGATGAAACTGCTTACGTCACTCGTATATCATTTTCAATCGAACTTACGTAGTTTACCAAACTGAACCATTGCTAAGCAAAACACAACGTGCAGAGAATACCGCAGGCGAAACTTAGTCTAGCAAATATTTACCCGTCTAGAGGAATAATGAGACCAACTACGCAGAAGTTTGCAATGAGTCGGTTTTCTCAAAAGGTTCATTCAAAAGTTCACCGTTCTTTGTTTACGTCCGTGATATTACAGTATTTCTTGCATTGTACCAGAGAGAATAAGTTTTGTTTTAATATTTGTTTAAAAGTCTACAAAACAATAACAATTATATTTTAATTATAATTATATTACATAAAAAAAAAAGTTTTTCACAAATTCCGCTGCAATCATGAATTTGTCTGCGTTAAAGTTACCCTATAATCTAACTCTATTCGAATAAAAATATTCTAATGTGATAAAAACAGAGAAGAGTGGAATGGTCTATTTCCTGACTCGGTGCTAACTTTTACAGAAAGAAAGTCGATGTAAATCTTAATGTTATCAAGATTATCAACTGAAAATCAGCGATGTATGTCCAATATTTCCTTGGTAAGTACATGAGCGCAATACTGAGCTGGATTCTTTTTCAAGGTTGTGCCAAATATGATATAGTGGTGATCTGATGCTTAGATTATATTTGGTTTTTGACTTGCCTTAGTAGTTTGAGTATCAGGCACTACAATAGTGTTAAGGGATTAAGGGTGGCACAATTTTTGAAATAAATGTTTTTCTTTAGAAAATATGGAATATATATTTGTGGTGCGGAATATTTTTTTTTAAAACAGTATAGTTCCTAGTATTAATCGTACTAATATCATACTGGCTCGGTTGTCATTATTTTATTGACCCTGAGTGAAAATCCCATAGGAAGAACAATGGAAGAACCTAACAGATTTTGACTTCTTTGATAACTAATAAAAATAAATAACCGGAGCCAATTTGATCAGGGTCGGTGTTTGATTCTCAGCTAGGAATCAATTTGATTATTTATCTTAACTAATAAAAAAGAAGATTTAATTGTTTATTTGTTTAGTCCGAAACCACTAAATCGATTTGGAAAATTCCTTCGCTGTTGAAAAGCTACACTATGCCCGGGCGCTTTAGGCTATATTTTAGTCCCGTATTCTCACGGGAACGGGAACTACGCGGGTGAAACCTCGTGGCGTCTGCTATCAGTAAACTGGCTTAAAAATTGGTGTTGTGGTACGTTTCGGAGTAACCACGTAAAGAATAACATCTCTCATTAATATTATTATCTTATAATAAAAAATATATAAATATGAATACAGTATACTAGAGTAACCTATACTCGTATAAAAAATAAAACATCGATATTTATCGACTTTATTTGACGATGTTTTACTATCACAAGTTACGTACTTTTGGTCCAAGTTATATAAACCATGTCCCTTGAGTCATGTCCATTGAGAGCCCAATGGACATGACCTCTGCCTTCGATTCGGAGGGTGTAGGTTCGAACCAGTCCGGGGCATGCACCACCAACTTTTCAGTTATATGTGCATTTTAAAAAATTAAATATCTCGTGCCTCAAACAGTGAAGCAAAAACATCGTGAACCTGCACTCCTGAGAATTTTCTTAATTCTCTGCTTGTGTGAAGTAAGCCAATCCGCATTTGACCAGCTTTGTGGACTAAGGCCTAAACCCTCTCATTCTGAGAGGAGACTCGTACTCAACAGTGAGCTGAAAATGTTGATGATGATTAAATTGCAGTAGATAAATAAAATTAGATAAACAAAACTTTTTCTATATTTTATCAATTAACGATAAAACCGATGTTTTATCATCTCTAGTTACGTAATTTGGTACGAGTTAGTTCATTAAGGCGTTTATTCTGGTAAATAGCTCTTTATAGTGGTAAATGTGATTGAGTTTAAACAGACTGGATCGTTTTAGTAAACAAGAAATAAAACGTGAATGAACGTTGGTTGTTTGAGGGGAAAACTTAGCATTTGCAGAACTTCGAACGTTCGGTCTAGACGAGTTATTAAAAATTTATTTTTATAAAATTTTCTAATGCGTCCGCGATCAGATGCTAATATCCAATATTTTTGATATTCATACTTTTTTATTTTATTCTTTACAAGTTAGCCCTTGACTACAATCTCACCTGATGGTAAGTGATGATGCAGTCTAAGATGGAAGCGGGCGAACTTGTTAGGAGGAGGATGAAAATCCACACTCTTTTCAGTTTCTACACGGCATCGTACCGGAACGCTAAATCGGTTGGCGGTACGTATTTGCCGGGAGGGGTGGTAACTAGCCACGGCCGAAGCCTCCTACTAACCAAAACATACTAAAATTGCGAGAAAATAATTCACCGATGAAAGCAAAATATTATCTCCTATAGTTTTTTTTATTGAGATTTTTTATAAAATCACTCATTTTAATTATCATTTGGCACTTCGCTCGAATCATTTCTATCCCTAGGGCACAAATGCTCTTTTCTAGATGAAAGATACCCTTTGTTCATTTCTATTCCGATGACACCGTATATATACGAAAATTAATTATAGTCGGCTCAGTAGCTAAGGGGTAAAAACTCAACAGGCAAACTTTATTTTCATATTGTACATTTTCACTACGTTACATCTTACGTTCGATATTTAAAAAAGAGTGTGCCATTGTATACAAAGTTATTATCTATGCAATATTATAAAGCTGAAGAGTTTGTTTGTTTGTTTGCTTGAACGCGTTAATCTCAGGAAATACTGATGTTTCAGTGTTAGATATAGAGATAGCCGATTTGTTGAGAAAGGTTATAGGCTATATATTATTTTCTTATTCCTACGGGAACGGGAACCACGCGGGTGAAACGGCGCGGTGTCAGCGTCTTATAACGCGTTTTAAGATGCTGACGCCGTCAGGTGCCTAAGACAGTACGACCTTCGTAATTTATAAAAGCTGAAACTTTTATAAATTCAAGAATATCTGACAGGCAACATATTGGAAACCTTTCATTAAACTTCCAAAACATAAAGAGTTCTTCCGAAAATTCAACTTGAATTCGTGATAATTGTAATAAATGTAATTCAAACATTTAATATTTAGTCGGGACTTTTGAACTTTGGTTGAAAATTAAAGCTGTATTCAAAATCTAGAGGTCACAATGGGGTATAATTTAATTTAATAAGCGCGTTACGTTATAAATTTGGATAATTGGGGCATGAATATTATAGTTGGTCGGGCAAATGCTCTACCCCGCCATTTGTATACCGTTTCGGCTAATAATTTTGATTTTAACGACCTTGTAAATCATGCTTTGACTTTTCCTTTTACTTACTTCTGATTGATATTATTTTTATTATATTTTGGTAATTTGTATCGTGTTTATTGACGGAGTATTATGGGTATATAGTTTATATCGTTTTTACTTATTGAGGAATTAGATATGGAGATGCATTGCACCCAAATTCAACATAAACTATACACAGCTATAAGATTGATTTGCAATACACACACGTGTAATTTTTACACAGACTAACAAACACATCGTTTAGACTATCCACGTACACAGACAATGATGTACCTACCCAAACCTACTGACTAACCTGCATACCTGCATCATAATTCTATTCTAGTGAGCCGAATATGGGTTATTGTTGATGATGCTAATGGACTATTAGATCAGACAGACAGACAAAATCGCAACAGATGTGTTAATTAAATTTAACAAGTAGGTAATAATTATTCTTGTTAAAACTTGACATACGGTCCTTGAAAGTCGTTAGTAAGATTTAAGTTCTCTGTGTAAAGGTCTGCAGTCCTAATCGGGATAAATGGGGACATATTCATGATATAAATGAGACCCAACCCTAATTTTCCGTCCTGTAAAGTCTTTAGGGAAAGCTATACTTATATTATTATGGACTAGCTCGCTCGGAGATGAAAATTCTTTACATTACTTTATAAAATAAAATCTGGGTACGATACTGTTGTTTTGCAAATATAAAAAAAATAACATCACAGAGTGACTTGTTAAAGTATTAACTTAATTAAACAAACTGTGAAATATTACTAATAGATATGAAAACTTTTAGATTAGAATAACCACCAGTAGATTAAAATAATGACATATTCTTGACCTTTCAAAGTAAGCCTAATTGAAATAAATGAATTTTGAACTTTTCTTGGAAGTGGATTATTACGCACCCATCAATGTAGTACGGATATTTGTACCTAAATATTACCATGATTTCTAACACTACAGTAAAGAATCTTTTTTAAAAATGAAATATCGTCTTAATGGCAAGGCTTTTTCCATACCAAGAATAGTTACGCTCTGGTAACGCAAGTGTTAAACCATAGCATAAGAATACAGAAAGACTTCACAATGCTACGATCTCGTTTTAGCAAGTGTCGCATGAGAGGGGTAAGACTTATAGTCCACCACGCTGGCCTAATGCGTACTATCAGACTTTACATACGAAGAGAATAGAGAAAATTCTCAGGTATGCAGGTTTCCTCACGATGTTTTCCTGAACCGTTTGAAACTTTCTTAAAATGCACATAACTGAAATGTTGGAAGTGCATGCCAGACCAGATTCGAAATTATGCCCTCCGATTCGGAGGCAGAGTTAATATCCACTGGGCTATCACGGCTCTTCACAAAAAGCATGCTAGTATTATTATACATACGACTATATTTTATTCTACTAAATTCCTATTGTCGAGTAAAAAATATTTACATTGTTATCTGAAAGTTTCAAAAACCGTTATCAGCGCATGTCTACTAACTCTTAACTACCTCTATGTCAAGCGGTTTTCGAGATGAGTAACATTTCGCATTTATATATTAAGATATAAATATAAATAGATATATAGATGTACTTCTTAGTTGCAGAACATGTACTTAACTTTAAAACTGTATACAACTTTTGTTCTTTATATATAATGTAATGCAATTTGTGTTTGTTTTTACAATTCCTCTCAGCAAATCAGAGGAAACTCAATTTGTCGGTCGTCAAGTAACAAATAAACAAAGCGAATCTACTCGTAGTTCTGTGTGGAGACGGATAGTGTAACATATGCAGCGCAGGTAAGGGGTCTAACGAACAGTGCGCGATTTGAATTTTTAGTGCGGACTTTTTTGAGCTTACGTTCACGGACTTTTAAGAGATTGTTATTTTCAAAACTTACAGTAACTTACTGGCTTGTTGGTCCAGTAATTATGTGACTTCAGCGAGGTTGAGGTTTCAAGTCCTTTTTTACGTGGAGAAATCCTCATGAATACTTTTTCACCATGGAGAATCAAGAAGGTTATATCGGACTTCAACCGACTAAAACTCCACGGTGTTCTGACTTGTCAACTGATGAGTGAGCTACAAGAACGTTTCGTAAGCTAGCAACCCAGCTAATACCCGTACATCATCAGGCTCTCCTCTAGTGCTGTTGAAAGCGCGACGAGAACACTGAAAGCGTCAACGGCTCGTGGAGTACAGTTTGAAGTCCTAAGTTATGCTATGCTACTAAGGTTGTCTTTCTTCTTGGAAATAGGTGGGAATTCTGAGCCATGAGTTGAGTGATGGCTCTCCGAGCATGTTAAAGGACGAAAAACGTAACGTAACGTAATGCCTCTAATACTGCTTTAAAGGCATTATGTCCCGAGTAGCATCGCCCATCTCTGAAGCTAGATTCCAGTCACTCCATTAAAGATTCCATTTTTAAAAATATCTACCGATATATTTACGGGTTTGAAGGCACCTTTTTTAACCTACCCAACCCTTACAACAACAAAATTATTCCAGCAAGTGTCGGGGAAAAATCGGGCAGGTACCTATTGGTGAAATTTGACATCTACTCACGAGTTTATTGTAACCATTGGATATTGTGTTTGACATGAAAATTATTTGTTCGGAAATGGAGTAGCGTTAAAATCAAGACGAAATTGGTTTTCGCGGAAAAACGCGGTACTGCATTTGATAGCTTTTTGAGAATTTCAAGAAATATAAGTATTGAAAGCAATTATTTTAACTTTGGTTCTATTGTGAGCGTTTGCTTTCGCGATTCGTATATATCTTGGTTCAGACTAACATGATATTATAATTTCTAAATCATGGTTTAGACCTGATCTTTTGATACCGTGAAGTTTATTTTATTAGAAAAAAAATACGTATAAGAAAATCTTTGAAACAATGACTAATATTCATTTTGTACTCCATCTACCTATATAAAATAAAAATGAAAGGTCAATCATCACGATATATCGTACAAACCACTTGAAGTACAAAGATTAAAGGCAGAGAGGTAGTTTATAGTATAAGTTCGCTAAAAACGGATGTTGCGACAAAGCCGTAATAAAAAGGTTTAATGGCGGACGAAATCGCAGGTATTCGCTAGTTTACTATAAAGTTAGGAATGAAGAACAATACCAATAGTCAAGAGAGTGAGAATAAAAAGCAAATAAATACAGCCTTAGGATAAATCCTTTAATGCGTTCTACCGATACCACTACCGTAGTTCCATCCTATTTCAGAAAACTACATTATTAGAAAACAAAATTGTGTATTTAATAAGCAAACTAAGCCATATTCCATATTCTTAACATATTGATAACTTATGGTGAAATAAAGAACAAAAATGATATTCACGGATTGACACGCAAAAGCAGATTCCCTTTCATGTTTAAAGCAACAAAACGAAGTACGAAATCGTATTACGCCCCGTTCAAAATTCATTAAAAGCTGTTCTTAGTCAAATGTAATAATTTATTTAAGCAACAAAAATCCCCAAAAGTAATACTCATTGGAGCGTAATTCAACGGTAAAACGAAGAGGCGAGAGGTACCGACGAACGTATTGTCGTATAAATAATTCAGCGTATCTTTAGCCACATTATGTCATTTACGCTGTTCCCTTTCAAGGGAGTATTTACACAAAAGAACGAGCGAATCAAAAATGATAATTACATGCAAATCTTGGGCTCGTTTGAGCGCCTTTGTATATAGCGGGAGTGTTTACTGTAGATTATTAAAAATTATATTACTGAAGCTGTAGATAATTGTTATTTTTTATCAGATCAATTAATCTGATCTAACAGCCACCTTAAAATTGCGCTTAATAACAAAAGAGCCACAACTAAAAACGGTGAAAAAATATTTAATTTATTCTCTGCTTTTATAAACATTATTACCGATACCATGCGTGGTGGTGACGTGATTTTGAATCATGAGGATTTAGGTTGAGCTTTGAAATTTTGAGATTTTTTTGTTCCATGAAATTGTCAGATGCCTGAAGTTAGGATTTTCATAATATTAAACCATCGTCCTTTGGAGAACACTTTAGGTCTCAGTTATTATCTTCATAACTTGCTCTTATAGTGGTTGCAGGGTTAAACATTACCCCCTGTCCTGGCCATAATAATTCCATTCTGGCTAGTGGGAGGCTTTGGCCTAGGCTAGTTACCACCCTACCGACAAAGACGTACCGCCAAACGATTTAGCGATCCGGTACAGTACAGTGTAGAAACAGAAAGGAGTGCGCACTTTCATCCTCCTCCTGACAAGTTTGCCCGCTTAAATCTTAGATTACATTATCGCTTACCATCAGGCGAGATTGTAGTCAAGGGCTAACTTGTTAGGAGTTAAAAAAAAATATATAGTTATCGGTCAATTCAAATATGATAATGATGACTATGCTATTTGGTGCTAGTTATCTATTTATTTTTTTATATTTTACTCCGAAAACGGTGTGGAGCTTAGAGAAAGAAATATTTTGTGAAAATCGTTTGTCGCCGTTGGACGCTTCATTGCATTTAAATTTGGTATTAACTGTAATAATAAAACATTTAAACGACAATAGCAAAACCAATAGATGGATAAAGTTATTATCTGTTCGAGATAGCGTGAGACCCCTTCATTTCAACGTAAATTAATTACTTACGCTAACTGACAAGTACGCAGCACTACAAACTCACCAAAATAAGTTGAACATTCTGAGTCGTACTCCCCCAAACACTTGCATGAACATCGTTGAGTATAAAGGTTATAAACAAAGACCATTCAAAATTGGTCGGTTAACTGTTGCGAATAGCTATTATACTCTATTTGAGAATGTAGATTAGGTATTGGCTTGGCTCTTATATTATAACTGAGCATGTAAAGCAATTACTTTGAAATAGTTCAAATAGGCAATATTGGCTAGAGTGCCCTTACGGCGTCTATGTTTCTAATAAATTTACATACTGCCATATTATTGCATATTGATTTAATTTCTGTAATATTACTTACCTCTTGTTTTAGTAGGGTATGTGAATACAGATCCTGTAATCCTGGCTTCGAATCCTGGTAAATTTCTTCCTACCAAGAAATTCATAGTAGCAACTCGGAGTTAGAAGTTAGGTACTTCAAGTAAACCCTCCCCCAGCTGCAGTAGGCCATTTAATTATGGTGGCTGATAATGTTGAATACTGTACCTCTTCCTTTTAATAGTTCACTTTATCTGCAGATCATATGGTCACAAGTCTTATGTCTATGAACCTGCAATTTTATGTGGCAGATTTTTTTAAACAAAAATAAATCTTTATTCATGAGTTCATAAATTCACTCATGAAAAAAGTGTTTCCCGTTTTCGTAGTGTTTTTGATTTCGTAGTGTGTTATCTAACAGATATATACTCTTAGAATCCTAAATGCTATTTCATCTTTTGGTAAACCATATGGGCAAAGACTAGAGAAGTGAAAAATAATTATGCCCATTAAAATGTAGATTGTTATCCTTAATACTTGTACACCAAGCGTAGTGTAGTGTAGTGTATAATAGTAAAGTGTTTTATTAAATTACAGCCATAAATGTAAAGCTTTTATCAAAATAAAGCAAAACCATTAACGTCAAAACATAGAAACTTTTCTTTTTTCCATTCATGCGATGTTTTTTTTTCTATCGTATTATATTGTCGGTAAACTTTTAATGTATGCTCGTTTCAGACGCCGGTTCAGAGCTTCAGAGAGCGAAGGGGCGCTAACTTTCTCCGTCCCATTGAGAATCTTGAGCAACTAATTTAACTGCGTCTAACTACCAGTGCGATTCTAAGCGAATGTAGAGGTTTATGTTTCAATGTTTTTTTAATACCTATTAGCATCAGAGTGTAAGGGGGAGGCTAGTACCAGTCAGTCTCCCCAACTGTCAACCTCACCTGCTCGTGGTGCACCCTGCAGATGGACCGACGAGGCTTTGCCGCCCGACGAATGGCGGTATATCCAATCCCACAGACTAGATTATTAAATGCCACAGGCCGATTTCGAAGAAAGAAGAAAGCTCAGAGTCACACAGCGGGCGATGGAACAAGCTATGTTAGGAGTATCACTGCCTGATCGAATCAGAAATGAGGAAATCTACTTAACTTTTTACCTCGCTGTTTTAGCGTGAATAAAATAAATATCAACTATTTAACAACTTTTCATACGAGATGGTGTTCCATGGTATGCGACATTTCAAAGAGTAATTAGTGAATGGGCAATAAAGTTTACAATTTAAATTACCGTGGAATAGCATGCTTGGCTCACACCTCATAACACGAACGAACTCATGCCTAAGGCCCTGTATGGATTCGGAACTAGTCTGGCATACTTACAACATCAACAATTAATTACATGAAGTTGAGACGTGTTATTATTTCATAATTTCGGCAATAATGTATTTATTTCTTCGATAAAACCCGATTTAACGTAAAATAATTTAGCCAGATATTGTATAATTAATTACCACAGACGCGGAGAACATAACACGTAAGGAGGGCTGATCAAATATTCCGTAACAACGTCACCGGCAGGGCAGCTCATCAAAATATCGCGTTACGGAATCACAAATTCATTCCGGACGCCAATTATCCGTGAGCGCTCATTTTCCGACTCATTCCCTGGTGTAACGATCACGTGGTGATTTTGACAGCTACCACCCTTTTATAAACTGGGCTTACATTGCGCGATACTGGTTTTGTGCTTTTGGAGTTTACTCCATTATATAAACTTTTCATTTATTAACGTATACGGTCTTAACGAATAAATAATGGAAAATTTTGACGGCCTCCGTGGCGCAGTGGTATGCGCGGTAGATTTACAAGACAGAGGTCCTGGGTTCTAGTACAGAAAAATCTGTGTAAGGATTTACAAGAGAAGAGTCGTTCGGTAGTCTCTTAAAGTATGTTCATTAACAGCGTTTTTCAAAGGGCTGTCATGAAGCTAAGTAACTGGTGTAAACTAAGCGACAGGTCATATGATTTCAAATATTTTGCGTAATATACAAAAAAATAAACATCATGATTGGATAATCTGATACCTCAAAAAGCTTGCCATTCTAAACTTCATAAAACATACTCATCCATACTAGTAGGAACAAAGGCTGTCAAGTTTTCAACTTTTATAAAATCACGAAGGTCTCGATATCACAGACTCTCAATCTACTATGTTTTACTATATTTTTATATGTTTCAGTAGAAAGTAATAAATAAAGACCAATTATAACACCTTCAAAGGGACCTTTGTGTAGCTTAATAGCTAATGATGATGTATGTAAGAAAAAAGAAAGAAAACAGTTCACGACGTAATATGTTGAGCTGTACAGTGTACGCCCCTTCTTTTTAAGGGTTACAGACAGACATGCTGTCATAAGGGTAGGGTACTGACTGTCTGTAACTTTTAGATATGAATAAATTAATTTTCTTTGATGGATGATGCTGTTGAATCACGAAGAATCATGACAGCGCGGAATGTAAACCCAATCTAAACAACGCACAGA